>NC_057803.1:249011673-249014199 GCF_018294505.1 Triticum aestivum
CCGCGCGCGCCCGTCTCCACCCAACCACGCTGCCGCATTGCCCGCTACGCCGACTGCGGCTCCCCACCGCCGGCTTGGCCACACGCGTCCACGACGCTCTGCCCCGCCTGGCCGCCTCATCACTAGTCGGCCTCGCGCCCCCGCCGAGTCACGCCCCAGCCGACTGTTTGAGAAAAGTCAACAGACGGTTGAAAAAAGAGAAACGGCGTCGGCTGTAAAAAAAAAGTGGGGGTGCGGGCCGGCTGCTCCCATCAAGTCGGCTGGAAAAGAAGTGGTTGAGTGCCCACAGCCGGGTGCTAAAAAAAGAGAAGAAAAAGAAGAGGCCGATTGCCTAGTGGCCGGCTGGAAAAGGTGGGCCGGCTGCTCGTCTGGTCGGGTGCTAAAAAAGAGAAAGAGGTCGGCTGGCACAAAGAGAAGAAAAGGAAAAAAAAAACGTCCGTCTGTCCGTCCGCCTGCTTCGCCACTCGGACGGCTAGACGCGACCCGGCCTGCCTGCCCGCTTCAACGTCTGACTGACAAGAGCGCCGGCTCGGCCGCGTCTCGCTCGCCTCCTGGCCGGTCAAGCCCAACCGGCTGGACCCTCCTCGAGCGCTCAGAGGCTCGGGGGCTACACCCAACGGGTGCGCTGACACGCCCCCGCGAGGAAGAAGACAAAGTAGTTGTCGGGAGATCCGGCCTGACTGCTCAGCAGTCGGCATGAATCTCGGGGGCTACACCCAGCGGGTGCGCTGACGCGCCCCCACAAGGAAGACAAAGGAGTTGTCGGGAGATCCGACCCGACTGCTTAGCAGTCGGCCCGAATCTCGGGGGCTACACCCAGCGGGTGCGCTAACGCAGTCGGCCCGAATCTCGGGGGCTACACCCAATGGGTGTGCTGGCGCGGCCCCACGAAGATTGCAGACAAAAGAAGAGTTTTGCCCGGCTCCCAGCAACCGGCAGAAGAAAAAAAAAGGGCGCTGCAAGACACCTCGCCACCTGGCCGGTCGAGCCTGACCGGCCGAGACCCCCTTCGAGCACCCGAAGGCTCGAAGGCTACACCCAGCGGGTGCGCCGGCGCGCTCCACAAGCGTGAGCCGCGCCGGCTGTCTTCGGCAAACTCCGCCTCGCCTACACGAAAATCAATGTTAGCTCCTCACCCGCATATTTTGCACCGCACAAACACGGATAACCCCGAGCGATGCTCGGGGAGGCATCTCCGCATTTTATTATAGTTGCATCACTGTTCGCCCCGACGCCAGCCAGAGTTGGCCCGGGGGCTAGCCGCTTGGCCTGAGACGTTCTTTCCCACAGACGGCTTAGTAGCGTGCGCGATACCAAAGGCTCACTCTTAGTCACAGACCGCAGAGCGGCTGTCTGACTAGCAAGAGCGAACGCTGGAGGCCATCCACGCGAAAAACGTCTCGAGAGAAAAAACGGTTCGGTTGAATCTGCTCCCGGAGTTTGAGTATTGTACACTCTACTTCGCGGCCCACTCTCAGCCACAGACCGCAGAGCGACTGTCCGGCAAGCGAGAGCACAAGCCAAAGAGCGGAGGGAACACGAAAAAGATTAAGGGGGCTCGGACAAAACCGAGTCGGCACCCTCCGCATAAAACTTGCAATGCTAAAGCAAAAATTTGATATATATGCGTGGACTAACTTTGCCTTTTGCATGATCATTTTCATGGGGAACCCCCCTCCTCGCTCGGAGGCTACACCCAGCGGGTGCGCTTGCGCGCCCCAGCCGGAAGCAAGCCGCGTCGGCTGCGGCCGTCATCGACATCTTCAACATTAACACCCGCTAAAAAACCTCCACCCAACTTCGCCAAGTTGCCCGGAGGCTCGGGGGCTACTGTCGAGGTAATTGACCACATGTACCCCGAAAGACGGCGAGACAATATTTCAAGACATCGGGGCTAGCAAAGCCCCTCAGTCCGACTGCTCAAGCCGCCCCAGACGGCCCCCTATCCGACTGCCCGGGCCGACTACGCCAACCAGCCGGCTGCCCGAAGTCAACCACTACAGCTCCGACCCGACACCGACAAGACGGCCATACCGCCAACAAGACGGCCATACTGCTGACGAGACCTATGCACTGCTGAGCAATAGTAGCGCACTATAGCGGGCGTATCATGTCACATCGTTGTGCCCCAAATAGTATAGGTTAGGCTCCGCGGGCCACCCCTTGTCCCCTGGGCTCCCCTTTATAAGGAGCGCCAGGGAAGGCTCACACTGGTGCAAGCTAGCTAGCCATCCATCCATCTGCATACTCACACATGAGCACACACATGCTCACGGCCACAAGCCATATGCCATTCGGCCACTAGAGCTTGCATGTCCATCCGGCCACCCGCTTATATACGAGATCAGGTGCCCATAGCATTGATCTCAGATACAACTCCAGAAGCACTCTGTACCAGATATACCGCATATATTCAGACATGCAGGAATAGGGGTATTATCTCTCCAAAGAGCCCCGAACCTGGATAAACCACCGCGTGATACTCGCATACCCGTCCCTGGATATTCCGACAGTAGTCTTGCCCTC
>NC_057803.1:249014597-249042853 GCF_018294505.1 Triticum aestivum
ATCCAAACAGTTTGTTGTTGATCAACTCATTTTACTATCAACTTTTATGTTTTATGCCACCATTATTTGGTTACAAAATTCTTACCATTTTGGTAAAATGGACAGGCGCAGCAACGCGCGCCATCAATGATCTAGTTGTATAGGAAACTTGGGATGCATACAATTACAAATTGGTATGCTCCTAAGTGATCAGTTTACCAAACCCAAAATGTATCTCAAATTAATCATCAAGGTGCAGTAGCATTTTAGCAAACATAAGCTAGTCATTTGATACAACCAAAGTAGATTTTTTTAGTTTATTGAAGTGAATACCTTTGATATCCAAGACCATCTAGAATCAATGACATAAACTCCCAGAATTTTATGGGCTCCACATTTGTCACGAAGTAGGCCTGGAAAAGGATTAGAAATCATGACACTGAATCTTAAATGTAAAATGTTAGTGAAGGGCCTTACTTTTCCAGCAGCTCGATTTGCACCATCTTCAGATGATAGAGTTTTGTCCGCACAAACATGGCCATAGGCAACGTTTTCAACGTAGGTGAAATCATAATAGTTGTTCCCATCACCAATTATGTACTGCAAATGATTTTAATAGATATTATTATCTTTTAAGAAACCGATTCAGAAAAAACATGAAGTGCTTCATTGTGAAGCTCACTACAATATAGAACAAAATTAATTGAGAAGCCAATTCGGTATCTTTAAAGCATTTGTTTGGCCTGATACAGTGATGTAATTTGTGTAATTGCGTTACTGATGAAAAACAAGAGGCGTCCAAATCCATCATTATGGGAATTATCTAAGTATAAATATCAACATGTGAAGATGTATGCATTTAGGCGGACTCGCGAATTATAAACTTAGCATACTCAAGTTCACAAAATTACACATGTAGCAGGTCTTACTTTGGACTTGCCTGCCCTTGCAGCAGCAACCAGAGAAGGAACCAGTAGCTTATCACCGGGCCCAAAAATGCTACTTGGGCGTATACAACAAGTAAGAAGCCCATACCTACCATTAGCTCTCATCACCAATTTTTCTGCGTCTGCCTTTGTTTCTGAATACGAATCATTAAACTGGAGTAAGAGAACATCTTGTCAGTAGTCGTACATAAGTATGACCAAATGAAAACAAAAAGGATGTAATATGAGAAAATTCCTAATTTAACAGTCGTAAATTTTCTTTCCCTATTTGACATTGAAAATACTCCGCCTATGTTGTCTCAACATAGCTGGTCCCAAGCCTGGGTAAAGGAGGAGGGTTGTGATAGGCTTGGCGAGCCCACGTCAAAACTCAGCCACTCTTATGGAGATGAAACCCAAAAGAAAATCGTTGGGCCGTAACCCTCTCAGCAACATGCCATATCGGAACCCGGGTGTGGTGCCAAATGGGCAAGGGCCGGGCCGTTACCTCCTGGTGGCGCGCCGTATCTTGATCTGGATGCGATGGCAATTGAGCAAGGATCGGGACGTCGCATCCTTAGTGGCGCGCTACATCGACGCCCGGGTGCAGTGGAAAACGAGCAAGGGTCTTCGCATTTGACTCGACGAGTGCGGAGGATAAGGAAGCTAGTTGAGCCTAGGAGGATCTATTTAGGTAACTGAAATATAGGGTCCCTGACGGGTAAGCTTCGAGAGCTAGTCGATACCGCAGTGAGAAAAGGTGTTGATATCCTCTGCGTCCAAGAAACCAAATGGAGGGGACAAAAGGAGAAGCAGGTGGAGGATACCGGCTTCAAGCTGTGGTACACGGGGACGACTGCAAACAAAAATGGAGTAGGCATCTTGATCAACAAGAGCCTCAAGTATGGATGGTAGACGTCAAGAGGCATGGGGACCGGATTATCCTGGTCTAAGCTGGTAGTTGGGGACTTAGTTCTCAATGTTATCAGCGCGTATGCCCCGCAAGTAGGCCACAACGAGAACATCAAGAGGGAGTTCTCGGAAGGCCTGGAGAACATTTTTAGGAGTGTACCTATTGATGAGAAGCTCTTCATAGAAAATGTCAATGGCCATGTGGGTACATCTAACATAGGTTTTGAAGGGGGCTTTGGCTATGGCAACAGGAATCAAGGAGAAGATGTCTTAAGCTTTGCTCTAGCCTATGACATAATCATTGCTTACACCCTCTTTAAAAAGAGAAAATCACATCTAATGACTTTTAGTAGTGGTCAATACTCTAGCCAGATTGATTTCATCCTCTCGACAAGAAAATATAGGCATGCTTGCCTAGATTGTAAGATGACTACACTTTCGTGGAGTTGTACTTCTCTCCATGTTTACAGGCAAGGCATTGTTACAGATCCAACTAAATTATAACTACCATATTTGTCTTTCACATGTTCTCTATGTAAGCTTATGGTTGTACATGGCTTGGTAAAAATATTTATTTCCTGTTCAATCATACGAATGTTTATGGCACATGTAATTGTTTGTAGATAAGCCTCAGCTCAAGACAAGTTGATGGAAGTATTTTGTATATATGTTCTTCCCATTTAAAAAAATAGGTAAGTTCTATGGAGATAGCTGGAGTGATGTCCTTTTTTACAATGTGTAGGTCTATGTATCATGACTTGTGGTTGCATGCCTATCGAGTATTTGATGCATTCACCTATGATTAGTAGTGATGTTGAGTGTACAATTCTGAAGATATCAACAGAAACAATTGAATTCTTTTGATCTCCATAGAGGATATTTGTGAGCATGTTAATCTCAGTCTTCTGTTTATGAAGTGGCCATTCATTGGTCCATATTTTGCTAATCGACTGAGACAAAGTATATTGTTTGCTTAAATTTATACTGTGATATGAAACCGGAAGAAATCTTAATCAATGGGAATTAAAAATTCTTTTTTGAATTGCTGAAGGTTCACCCAGAGATCACTTCAGTTGGCCTGTATACATTTCTGAAGGTTTGGGGATAATAGACAAGACCTTTATGGGCTAACACTTGGAGTGCTTCCTACAGATGGTGACTAGCCAGATCTGACGTTGTTTGTAACCGGTGTCTTAAGTTAATATGCAGTCTTCTTTCCAGTGATTTGGGACAGGCATAGAGATTTCTTTAGTGAGCATGGACGCATCTTTCTTATTATGTTCCCGTGGTTGCAAACCTTATCCAACTCATTTCTTAAAAGATCGACAATCATCAACTTCGCAGCCTGGTCCTTTTCACTGTTGAACAAATGCAGAACAAAAACCAAGTTTCTGTCTGCCAAATGTTCGTTTGGCCACGCCGTTAATTCAGGTTATGAGCTGCTTGGTTCCTTCTGTTTTTGTGTGTTAAAAAAACTGCTTCTCAGTGTTGTACAGTAATTTCTTTGTGGTTGTACTATGAGGCTTTGGCCTTCTCTTATTCTATACAGTTCACATGCAACTCTCCTGCATGGTTTGGAAAAACATTTAACCCCATAATTCAAAGGAAAAAAACTATAATAAGTGTTTCTTAGTATCGAGGCACTATTCCGTGCTTTGATGCTCCGAGAATTTAGTTCAGTTCAGTAGTTCACATAAATCATGCTGATATTCAAGCATTGGTCGTACAATAAGATTGAATGTTGCCACTTTTACTCCGACCAAGCATCCACATGACCCAGTCTGCTACCAACGGAAAGTCAATTCTCTTTGCTATTACATTTTTTACATTAGAACTTCTAGTGTTGATTTGAGGTTCTGTTTAGTTTATATGCTACTTTTAATGCCAACAAAAAGATCCCGCAACAACGCGCGGGGTATCATCTAGTTTTCTTAATGGACAACCGCTGGATATGTGTCCCTTTTTACCACATTTGTAACACTTTGGGCCTTCATTTGCCTTACCCTTCTCTAGTTTGCTTCGGGATTGGTTGTTTTGCCTTTGGTGGAGCGGTTTTTTCTTCCACTCTATTAGTGTGATCCCTAGACGAGCCTTCGGTATGAGGATATGGAGCCTTAGTTGTCTTTCTTGTCCTGACAAACCTCTCGGCCTTTAAGGCTAGAGCTTGTACTTGATCAATGGATCAGATTTGTTGCATCATTAATCGATTTTGAATAGCATCATTGAGACCATTGATGTACCTTGCAACTTGTTGATCTTCAATTTCAGCAAAGTTGCACCTCACTTGTAGCCTTAGAAACTCCTCCGTGTAATCTGAAATAGTCCTATTTACTTGAGCACAATTTTGGAATTGGATAGATAGGATCTGGTCATATTCAGCGGGTAAAAATCTTCCTTTTAAAAGGCTTTTCATTTGCCGCCAAGTTCTCACACGAGGTTTTCCTCTCAGCCTGCATTCTTCTTGAATGCGATGCCACCATGCACTGGCTCCTCTTTTAAGCTTGTACGCGACCAAAGGAACTCTACGATCTTCCGGAACCTCCATGACCTCAAAGAAAGTCTCCACTTCATATAACCAATCTAGGCACCCTTCAATATCAACATTTCCATTAAAAGTTGGGATCTCAGCTTTCACCTTGTATGTATCTCCTGCATATGTAGGGTTGGGTACTCTCTGATATGCGTAGAGATCTGGTTCTTCAAGGGCATCATCACATTCTTCACCTTCAGAAGCTTCAACATAAATTGGCCTTCTTGCAGCACATTGAATAGCATGTTGTTGTGGTGGTCTTGCACCAAGATTACCTCTCCTTCTTTGATGAACATCTCCTTCTTTAGATGAATCTCCTTCATTGGTAGCAAGGGGGACACCCTTTCTTATCATCTCAACCAGCTGGTCAAATCTCCGATTAAGATCTTCATGCAGCTCTTTGATTTGTTGTTCTATAGCATCCATCCTCTTCTCCAATTGCTCCATTGCTTGCTACAGCTTGCTCTCGAAGACGACAGCAAGAACTAGTATGGGTTAACGAAGCTTTGATACCACCTGAAGCAGTACAAAGGTTGTGGAGGAGCAACTCCACCTTGCTGCTACAATGTGTATAGCACAAGTGTTGAAGGAACAACTTCAACGTGTTGCGCTAGATATCGCTCGAGGCGAATGTAGGCCGATATGGCAGCAAGAGTTCAATACAGAACTCCTAGAGCACAAGATCTACTCCAAGATCTTAGATAAGAACAACAGGTTCTATTATAGATAGTGGGTACATAGTCTGGGTTCAAAGTAAAGGTGAGGACCTCTATTTATAGGGCTTTGGGAAGCCTTCACATATTTCTACTTATAGCTAGAATACTCTTGAAAACATTATTTAAGTTTCACCATTCTACTCATAGCTACTCACAATTAGAAGACTTTAGAAAACAGTAGGTAGGATAGAAAAGAAAAGAAATACTACACTAGAGTGGAAGTATCTAGAAGTACCCAAACAGATCTGGCATGTGTTTTTCTTTCCTCTTCTTTTTCTATCATCTATTGTTCCTCATCAGTTGTACTAATTACCGTGTCAATAAACTGATGAGCCATACAATGAAGCTATGAGAGAGCCATTGAGCACCGCTTAAGAAGAATGACAAGCGTGACCAAAATCAGTTTGGTTTCATGTTGTTTTCTTGGTATGACAACTTATGGAGAGATACAGGAAGCAAAAAAGAGGACCTGCATATGGTGTTCATTGACTTGGACCATAAAATACCACGGAATGTCATGTGGTGAGCTTTGGAGAACCACAAAGTCCCAGGTACATTACCCTCATCAAGGACATGTACGATAATGTTGTGACAAGTGTTCGAACAAGTGATGGCGACACTGACGACTTTCCGATTGGGACTGCGGATCAGCTTTGAGCCCTTATCTTTCTGCTTTTTGCGGATGCTGTGGTGTTAATCGATGATAGTCGGACAAGGGTTAATAGGAAGTTAGAGCTATGGAGACAGACCTTGAAATCGAACGGTTTTAGACTCGGTAGAACTAAAACCGAGTACATGAGGTGCGGTTTCAATACTACTAGGCACGAGAAGGAGGTTAGCCTTGATGAGCAGTTGGTGCCTCTGAAGGACACCTTTCGATATTTGGGGTCAATGTTGCAGGAGGATGGGGATATCGATGAAGATGTGAACCATCGAATCAACAGGTGGTGCCTCTGAAGGACACCTTTCGATATTTGGGGTCAATGTTGCAGGAGGATGGGGATATCGATGAAGATGTGAACCATCGAATCAAAGCCGGATGGATGAAGTGGCGCCAAGCTTCTGGCGTTCTTTGTGACAAGAGAATGCCACAAAAGTTAAAAGACAGATTCTATAGGACGACGATTCGGCCCGCGATGTTGTATGGCGTTGATTGTTGGCCGACTAAAAGCAACATGTTCAAGTTCAACACTTAGATGCACATGTTGAGATGGATATGTGGCCACACAAGGAAGGACCGGTCCGGAATGATGATATATGAGATAAAGTTGGGGTAGCACCGATTCAAGAGAAGCTCATCCAACATCGTCTTAGGTGATTTACGCATATTCAGCGCAGACCTCCAGAAGCTTCGGTACATAGCGGACGGCTAAAGCGTGCTAATAATATGAAGAAAGGTCAGGGTAGACCGAATTTCACATGGGAGGAGTCCGTAAAGATAGATCTGAAAGACTGAAGTATCACCAAAGAACTAGCCATGGACAGGGGTGCATGGAAGCTTGCTATCCATGTGCCAGAACCATGAGTTGGTTGCGAGATCTTATGGGTTTCAGCTCTTAGCCTACTCCAACTTGTTTGGGACTAAAGGCTTTGTTGCTATTGTTGTTGTTGTTGTATTTGACACTGAAAATAATATTCATCCCTGCCTAACACTGAGTCTAAATTTTATGCCCTTCATAACACTTCCGTCCATTTTTAAACCTTAACAGTGTCAAATGACACTTGAAAAGACCTTTTAAACCCTCAGGTGGAATGTGACCAAATTTTTAATAGATGCTGATATTGATGTTTGATGTGTTTTTTTCTTCCCATTTGATTTAACCAGAAATTTTATTTATTTATAGACACCAACGATTTTTCTAAGTGCAGGTTACAAGCTTAATCATGGAAATGCATGTGCATGTTCATGCATATAATGGCTGATCAATTGATTAGTTTGCCTCATGTGCCAAACTGCTAATGCATGCATACGTTGAAGCCTAGGTGCAGCCGAGTACATGCATGTATGCAGGGCTTCCGTGCTAGAGGCGCAATAGCCGGTATGTACAGATACGTACATCGGTACATAAATACCCGCTTACCGGCCGGCAAGTGCACGTACATACCCAAATACTCGAATACCCGGCTGAAGAACAAAAGAATTAACTTCTGAAATAGCTTAATGCATGCATACATTGAAGCCTAGGTGTACCCATGCGTTCAAGACCACATGCATGTCTGCAAGGCTTCCGTACTAGAGACGTAGTAGCCCGTATGTACAATTGCATACATCGGTACATGAATACCCACGTACCGGCCGGCAAGCGCACTTACATACCCGAATACTCATATACCCAGCTGAAGAAAAAAGGAATGAACTTTCGAGATAGCTTAAGAATTGCACTTTTGGAAATGAACCGGGCCAAACAGTTGGTTCACATTACATGAGGGCAAAAGTGTTTCTTTACATGTAATCTAACAGCGTTAGGCGGGAAAATGGATGGAAGTGTCATAAAGGGCATAAATTTTAGACTCTGGAGCTAGATAGGGGAGAAAAAGGTTTTCAGTGTCAAATAGGGAAACAAAATTTAAAATGGTGTTAAATAAGGAATTATTTCATGTAAATAGGTGAAAACATACCTTATCTGGGTAAGGCATTGATTCATCTGCATTAAAAATTCCATGAACACCATCAAAAACTACACTTGGTGAACTAGTGTAGATAAGTCGCTTCACCTTGCAATAGATACACGCATCAATGACATTCTTTGTTCCTGTGAAGTTTGTTTTACTGTATTATGTAACACGAGAAATAATGATAGAAAAAACTAATGACTCATGCAATCAACTTGGTGCCATCCCATCAGCAAATCAGTGCCATCTCCGAATTACTCCCTCCGTCCCATAATATAAGAGTGTTTTTTACACATGGGACGGAGGGAGTAGGAACCAAAGCTGTGAAGCATACAAATTCACATTACAAACCTTCAACATTCACCGAATAATGAAGATGGAAGTTGTTGATGGATGAGTCTGGAGCAGCCATATGAAAAACTACTTCTGCCCCCTCAAAAGCTGCAAACAAAAAACACACAAGACAGAGATAAGGACAAAGGTAGTAGGCATCAATGAACTAAATTGACTAACGCCCATAAATACCTTGCTATATCAGAAATAACTGATATGTAAAAGCATGAAGATATTGGTATTCTGAACAAACTGGTAACTACTAAGACAACTGCCAATTAACAAGGAGAACTCTGAAAGTACAATGGGTAAGTATGGAAAAATAGGAATATGATTCTCGATTTCCTGGTTTTGTACCACTACTTCTATGCAATAACATTCAGTACACTCACTGACCGATGACTAAGTTCAACAGAATCAACAAAGAAGACATAGCTGGGACCAAAATAAAGCATAAAATTGTCAAGCAACTAAATGGACTCACCCCACAGCAACACACGTAAACACAGTGAAGAATCTATGCACAACCCCACAGTTTATTTTTAGCGTAAATCACCAATAATCGGTTCTTGTAGTACATAAAAATACAGAATTTAGAAGAGTTCACATACAGAATTTAGAAGAGTTTATTACTAGAGTTCACACCACACGAATTTCTTTTAGTCATCGCCACAACATAAATGGGGTGTACAGCATCTCCACGATCAAAGATTATAAGTGCCTCTTCGGTTCCTCTCCACTCCCTCGACTGCGCTCCTGGAGCGGAGCAGGCTGCAGCTCATTTTCACGGAGCGGCTCAAACCGAGCTCCACAGCTCCATGGAGTGGAGAGATTCCGAACAGGGCTTAAATGTCGATGTGTAGCAGCTAGATACTCAACCAGCATTGGTCTTAGCAAATTAACTCGTCAACCTAAACAATAACAACAACGCAGAAGTAACAACAGCATCTCTATCACAAGGTAAATCATGTCACCGTGAATCATTGATTCCTCCGAGTCCTACCAACTTCAGAAGCAGCCGCGTAGGCTGATAAGCACCAATCTCCAGATCCCACATCCACACGGACAGGGAATCAGAGAGCACATTACCACCAAAACCCTACCCAGCCTAGCAATCTGGAGAGCAAGTGGTGGATTGCACACACCTTTGGCCAGCTGGGCCTTGTCGCGGAGGTCGGCGGACGCGTAAACGGCTTGTCCTTCGCGGATGGCGGCCCCGAGGATACCCTGCTCCTCGTCTCGGTCGAGAGAGATGACTTGGGCCAGGTCGGCCACGCGCACGCGCCACTCGCCGGAGCGGAGAAGCATCAGCACCAGATGTCTCGCCGCGAAGCCGCGGCCGCCAGTGACCACACACCATCTCGCACTGGCTTCGGCCGCATCCATCTATCTGTCGCGCCGTCGCCGTTCGTCGTCGTCGTCAGATTCGAAGCGCTTATGGCGTCATCAAACACTGTGCACACTTTCTGTGATATTTATCCCGTGGGTAGCTGCGATCCGATCTGTGGGAGCGAATTGCACAAGAAAAATGCTAAATGTAAAGGCCTGCACATGCTACACAAGGTTTTTTCTTCTTTTCTTTTAGACGGATGCTACACAAGGTTACGGCCCTCTTTACGGGCAAAAATCACAAAATTGACCTGTGGACAAAAGTATTTTACAAATTAAACCGTATTCGAAAAAAAATCACTTAGCTAAACCTTTTATGTAGCGCCCGACAAACAGACGGTGCACCTTGTTGTGTAGTGCCTTCGCCTAGCCAGTGTGGCACCCCTGGTCCAGGCCAGCCCCACATCTGGTCATGCAGCGCCTAGACGCCCAGCGCCACACCGCCATATGCAGCGCCTAGCGCATAGGCGATGCACTATGACTTAGTAGCCGCCGCACGCTGGTCCTCCTCATCCACCCCCATTCGTTTCAGAACAGAACAGAGAGGAAGTGCGGCGGCGGCTCTCTCATCTCCCCCTCTCAATCCTTTCTTCAAAAAAACTTCAAATCTGACATTTTTTCGTGGATTTCTTCACCAATTCCTCCTAAAAGGTAATCTTCTCCGTTATCCCTTCTTTCTATCTGAAAAATCTTACCCATTTTTCATATTTGTGGAACCCTTGTTTGCTTAGATTAGACTTTTGCATGTAAAAATTGAAATAGCTTTGTGGGATTAGGATTTGTAGATGATTTGTAATCATCGTGGAACCCAAGTATTGTTGTTTTATATTGACAATATATGCTTCCATACTGAATGTGACGCCCCGATTCAATTGTACACTAATCATATACGTAAACGTGTACGATCAAGATTAGGGACTCACGGGAAGATATCACAACACAACTCTATAAATAAAATAAGTCATACAAGCATCATATTACAAGTCAGTGGCCTCGAGGGCTCGAATACAAGAGCTCGGTCATAGACGAGTCAGCGGAAGCAACAATATCTGGGTACAGACATAAGTTAAACAGATTTTCCTTAAAAAGACTAGCACAAACTGGGATACAGATCGAAAGAGGCGCAGGCCTCCTGCCTGGGATCCTCCTGAACTACTTCTGGTCGTCGTCAGCGGCCTACACGTAGTAGTAGACACCTCCAGTGTAGTAGGAGTCGTCGTCGACTGTGGCGTCTGGCTCCTGGACTCCATCGTTTGGTCGCAACAATCGAGTATAAAAAGAGGAAAAAGAGGGAGCAAAGCAACCGTGAGTACTCATCCAAAGTACTCGCAAGCAAGGAGCTACACTACATATGTATGCATTAGTATCAAATGGAAAAGGGTAGCATATGTGGACTGAACTTCAGAATGCCAGAATAAGAAGGGGATAGCTAGTCCTCTCGAAGACTACGCTTCTGGCAACCTCCATCTTACAGCAGAAGAAGAGAGTAGATGGTAAGTTAACCAAGTATCATCGCATAGCATAATTCTACCCGGCGATCCTCCTCTCGTCGCCCTGTGAGAGAGCGATCACCGGTTGTATCTGGCACTTGGAAGGGTGTGTTTTATTAAGTGTCTGTTTCTAGTTGTCATAAGGTCAAGGTACAACTCCGGGTCGTCCTTTTACCGAGGGACACGGCTATTCGAATAGATCAACTTCCCTGTAGGGGTGCACCACATTTCCCAACACGCTCGATCACCTTTGGCCGGACACACTTTCCTAGGTCATGCCCGGCCTCGGAAGATCAACACGTCGTAGCCCCACCTAGGCACAACAGAGAGGTCAGCACGCCGGTCTAAATTCTATAGCGCAGGGGTCTGGGCCCATCGCCCATTGCACACCTGCACGTTGCGAGGGCGGCCGAAAACAAACCTAGCCTCCCTAATACAAGAGCAGGTGTTCCAGTACAATTCGGCGTGCGTCGCTCAGTCGCTGACGTCACGAAGGCTTCGGCTGATACCACGATATCGAGTGCCCATAACTGTTCCCGCGTAGTTGGTTAGTGTGTATAGGCCAGTGGCTAGACTCAGATCAAATACCAAGATCTCGTTAAGCGTGTTAATTTGAAATAACCGTGGACGCCGACCAGGGTTAGGCCCACCTCTCTCCTAGGTGGTCTCAACCTACCATGTCGCTCCGCCACAAAGGTTCCCTTTGATAGAGGCGGGGTGTCCCGATCTTTCGATGAGATGATAACTATCGATTTGGTGAAGATGACTTTGACGATCCGACTACAAACGTGCACGATGTTGCGCCTTAGCAATCGCTTAACCAACTTCGAGAGGTTATTGACCACGCCGGAGCACAATCAACCTGACCACGAAGGTCTATTCCTGCAAGCAATCGAAGAACAAGCAAGAATATGATAAAAGCAATCTGAATATTGCGAGTATATATGAAGTATTGATAGATAAAGGTGGGGATCCGTAAGCGGTCTTGGTCTGGTCGTTGGACACAAACAAAGTACACGAAGTTGCAATGGCTAACTTTTAACTAAACAAATCCCAAGGAAAAGCTACTAGATGGATCTACTTATATAGGAGCAAGGGGTGGCGGCCAAGGAGGTGGGAGGACGTCCCAGGGCAGCCTAAAACTAAATCTAGGTCGTACAAGGCCAATGGGCCCAAGTGAAGGTGATGTAACACCTTTGGACTTGTAGTTTGACTCGGATTCTGCTGCAGCATCAGATTGTTTCGTCCACAACTCAACGCTCCGGACGAATTTGAAGGTGATTCCAATTGGGTTGGAAAGTGCACGAAATCTAGTTTCCAACAAAAAAAGAATCACCCAATTCGGAGTCCGTATGAAAAACTTGTGTCGTTTTGAGTCAGGTGTGTCTGTGCAGTCCGAATCTGAATCCAGAACGTGAGAGACTTGGACTCTATCTTCTCTTGGGCCAAAAGTGACGTGAGAAAACTTTTTGGACAGCAAATAAACATCTCTTTCTTCCTTATCTTCATATGTGGATTGTACAAATGTCCCATACACCTGCAATTAGACAAAACACAAAAGTGTGTGAAGTATTTTTGTTCTGGATAACATAAATAGATTATTGAATAGTTTGCACTAGAAATCACGTGACAAATATGCATATATGCAATATTTTTTGTCATATCCAAGGTAGTTCATGTCCTCATCATCCTCCCCTTCTTGAAAATAAAGCCGTCCTCGGCGTTGCTTAATCTGAAATGTGGCTAACAAAAGAGACAAGGTGTACATGTTGTATATGTATATGTCATCCATTTTTACTTCCCTTGATTTTTGCATATATGACACATGAATAGATGAGTAAGTTGCATAGTTCATAAAATCTAAAGCCAAAAAATTAGCACAAGAAGTAGAAGGCATGAAAATATTGCAACTCAGTTTGCACATATAAGTGAAGCTCTTATTCATTTCAAAAGGTTGACAATGTTCATCATTAAACCATCCCAACATTGGTGAATAAACCTTACTTGCATCAAATTTACATGCTACAACATGCTTAAATAAGCAAACATGCAATAAGTCATTCAACACAGAATCATCACCAAGATTAGAGGTCATATCAAAATGATTAAACATTGGTTCTTTTGCATCAATAGTTAATTCAATGTGTGCACTCAAAAATGTTGGTATTTCAGTTGTTTGATCACATGGCAAAGTCAAATTATCAACGTAGTCCTCTAAAATAGGTGGTGTGATCAAAGTAGTGGGTAGCTCATCAGATGGTGCATTCAAATTGACAAGGCATTCATCATTCTCATGTAGAGATGGAAGATCAGTACCTTTGTCATTACCTCTTATGATCAACTCAGATGATGTAGCCACTCTCGGGGGCGATGTGTCACATGGTGGAGGTGATGTAGTCCTGACAACAATGGATGTGGTTGTCATAGTATGCCTAGTAGTTGAAGGAACAATCATATCAACTCTTGGAATGTGCACCGTGCGCTTGTTCTCCTCGTGGCCAACACGTCGTTTTATTTCCTGTTCAGCTTTGCAAGCAAGATGAAACAAATGGTCCATAGGATAACACTCTTCATGAATTAGTATCTCTTGAATATCACGGTTTAATCCTCCCCAAAATCTATCCATAAAATCATCTTCACTTTCGTCTAAAGAGGAATGCAACAAGGTAGTTTGTAAATCATCATAATATTTTGTTACAGTTTCACTACCTTGTTTTAAGTGTTGCAACTTCTTAATCATGTCACGAGTATAATAAGCAGGGACGAAAGTATGTCGCATGGCAAGTTTCAAATCATCCCAAGTAGTAGGTATATAATCAGGGTGTAACCGACAATATTCACTCCACCAAACCAAAGCATAACCAGTGAAAGAACCAACCGCAACCTTAACCTTTTTATGTTCATTGAAATTATGAGAAGCAAATATATTTTTTATGTCGAACTCCCATTCAATATATAAAGCAGGTTTAAAACGGCCATTAAATGGTGGTATAGATACATTAACCTGATCATGTGCATTTGGATGTTTGTGCACCTCTCGTGATGGTTGTGGTATTTGCAAAGGTGGTGGCACGTCTCCCGCGATCGACAAAGCCCATGAATTGACTCTGGATCCTGTCATGATTAGTAGAACAAGAAACAAAACCCAAAAATAATGTTCCTATAACTACTAGGATGTGGTGGTAAAATGCTCACATAAAGCAAATATCAATGTCTTACAAGTTCTTACCATGCAGCAGGCGGTGATCGGCAACCAGCGGTGTCAAGTAACTTCGAATATTGAGTAAAGCGATTGCCAGGGGAGCGTACGTATACACGGTGTAGAAATATGTGGAGCTGGGTTGGCTATATATGGTAGCAAAAGATTAGCAATAATCAATTCAAAGATGCAATGTTGAATAAACGCTCAACGACGGTACTGTGCTGGTCCTAGGCTAGACCGGACTAGAGACGCGAGCCTAGAACACTAATGAGGTCACGGCGTAGCACAACTAGCATCAATGAAGGATACTAAGTAGCTCTTGACAGCAAGATATAAGTGAAGATCACAACGGCAGTGAAGATAATGATGAAAAACAACTGCCAAGCAGGATATACAACAACTCTCTCTCCAACTTTCCTCTTGAAAAGTTTGAGACAATTTTCTGATAAATTCTTTCAAAGAATGCTACTAACTCAAGCTTTCCAATGAAAAATAATCACTCAATTCCGAGTTGATATGAGGAGTCAAAGAATTTTAAAACTGGCCTGAAAAATTGGAACAAGTTGTGTTCACGAACTTCGGAGGGCAAAAAGACCTATTTAGAAGCCGATTTTGAGGTGTCAAATATTGAACTAGCTTCTGCAACTATTTAGATGCGGCTCGTCGCTATCTTCAATTTGAGTACTCACGGAGCCAAAACTGACTTCGTATGAGGAAGATACACCTGTTTTACTGAACAGTGCGCAAAACAGATTCCAATCCGAATTCAGGTACGAGATTGATTCTAGATAGATCCAAAAAAATTTTCTTCTCTCTTTTTTTTTCTCACGCCTTTTTTTCTTTTCCTTTCTTTTTTTTTCTCTGACTTTTTTTACTTTTTTTTCTCTCGTTTTTTTTCTCTATCTTTTTTTTCTCTCTCCCTCTTTCCAAAACAAACTAGATAAGATGTAGATTGGATCAAGCGAAGATGGGAACGATCTCAACTATGATTATGACAATGAACGGTGGGTAGCACGTGGAGGAAATTGATGGATGGGTGGTGGACAGCGGAAGGGATAACGATGCAGCGGCGACGTGACTAATATGAACAGAACTCGAAACTCTAAACGACCTAGACACTAAGACCAGCAACTCGACACGACGATGCAACCGATAATTCAACTATGCAAGCAATGAAAAGAAAATTACAAAGGCTCAGACTGGCTTGGACAAAGGATGAATAGATCTAACTCTTTTTTGTGGATTTTTCTTGGACAATAGGTAAGAAAATAAATCTAATCTAGGAAAACTGGAAATTCTCACCGAGCAACCTGAAAACTGATACCACTTGATAGAGGCGGGGTGTCCCGATCTTTCGATGAGATGATAACTATCGATTTGGTGAAGATGACTTTGACGATCCGACTACAAACGTGCACGATGTTGCGCCTTAGCAATCGCTTAACCAACTTCGAGAGGTTATTGACCACGCCGGAGCACAATCAACCTGACCACGAAGGTCTATTCCTGCAAGCAATCGAAGAACAAGCAAGAATATGATAAAAGCAATCTGAATATTGCGAGTATATATGAAGTATTGATAGATAAAGGTGGGGATCCGTAAGCGGTCTTGGTCTGGTCGTTGGACACAAACAAAGTACACGAAGTTGCAATGGCTAACTTTTAACTAAACAAATCCCAAGGAAAAGCTACTAGATGGATCTACTTATATAGGAGCAAGGGGTGGCGGCCAAGGAGGTGGGAGGACGTCCCAGGTCAGCCTAAAACTAAATCTAGGTCGTACAAGGCCAATGGGCCCAAGTGAAGGTGATGTAACACCTTTGGACTTGTAGTTTGACTCGGATTCTGCTGCAGCATCAGATTGTTTTGTCCACAACTCAACGCTCCAGACGAATTTGAAGGTGATTCCAATTGGGTTGGAAAGTGCACGAAATCTAGTTTCCAACAAAAAAAGAATCACCCAATTCGGAGTCCGTATGAAAAACTTGTGTGCGTTTTGAGTCAGGTGTATCTGTGCAGTCCGAATCTGAATCCAGAACGTGAGAGACTTGGACTCTATCTTCTCTTGGGCCAAAAGTGACGTGAGAAAACTTTTTGGACAGCAAATAAACATCTCTTTCTTCCTTATCTTCATATGTGGATTGTACAAATGTCCCATACACCTGCAATTAGACAAAACACAAAAGTGTGTGAAGTATTTTTGTTCTGGATAACATAAATAGATTATTGAATAGTTTGCACTAGAAATCACCTGACAAATATGCATATATGCAATATTTTTTGTCATATCCAAGGTAGTCATGTCCTCATCACCCTTAGAGGGCCGTCGAGACAAACGTCTTTTCGGACCCAATCCGTGAATCACTCGCGGGTACTCTATGAGCCGACCCGACTTAAATCACCACAGGCATCATATAATATGTATATAAGTATATACCCGTGATCACCTCTCGAGTGATCACGGCCCGATAGTATAGTGATGATGACATCAATACAATTGTTACACCCACAGCCCCTGCTGCTATACATACTGGACCAATTACTAGAGCTCGTGCACGCCAACTAAATTACCAGGTACTTTCGTTTCTTGGTAATGATTCTAATGTTCATGAGAATATGATGTTGCCTAAATTGGATACATTTGTTTTGCTTACAAATGAAGGGCCTAGCTTGGAGAAGGATGAACATTGGAGCAAGAACAAGCATGGAGATGATGGCATGCGCAAGGGAAACAAGAACGGAGTTACAAGTGATGATTTCAGGACTTTGAAGCCACCATAATGGGTGCATGAAGCCTTGGACGAAATATACAAGATGCCACTTCATAAATTTCGTCCCGAGGCTATTTTAGGTGCTGCGTCACCTTATTATTGGGCTAGGCCCATGTAATTTCGAAATACATAAGTATAGGCTATTTTTAGAGTCCGTATGTGTGGGGAAACAAGAGATAGGGTTGATTTCGGGCCCCTCCACCAAGGGCCACGAAATTCCCCCCTCTTCCTCCATATATACAGCCCTTAGGGCATCGTTTAGACTTTGGGTTTTGTTTAGATTAAAAGTTCGCCATAGCTGCAACTTCGCGTACTTCGTTTGTGTTCAATGACCAGACAAAGGCGTCATAGAACCCCACCTTGATCAATAAAGCTTTCATCTTATATTCGCAATATCCAGATTGCAATCTTAGTTTCTTGCTTGTTCTTCGTTTGCTCGCAGGAAACAGACCCTCGTGGTCAGGTTGATCGTGCTCCGGCGTGGTCAATAACCTCTCGGAGTTGGTTTAGCGATTGCTAAGGCGCGACGTCCTCGCACGTTCGTAGTCGGATCGTCAAAGTCGACTTCCACCAAAGCGATATCCATCATCTCATTGAAAGACGGGACACCTTAGCCTCTATCAAGTGGTATCAGATTTCCAGGTTGCTCGGTGAGATTTTACAGTTTTTCGTAGTTTAGATCGAGTCTCTTCTTCATACCTATAGTCCACGAAAAAGCCAAAAAAAATTAGGGTTAGTTCATCATATCCGAACCAATCTGAGCCTTTGCATAATCTTTTTAGGGTTTTGCTTTGTTGAATTTGCGGTTGCATCGTCGTGTCTAGTTGCTGGTCTTAGAGTCTAGTCTTTTAGAGTTTCGAGTTCTGGTCATAAGTTGTCACGCCGCCGCCGCACCATCATCATCACCCCTGCCATCTACCACCACCGCTTATCCGCCACCGCTTCGAATCCGTATCCATATACCACCATAGCTGTCATATACCACCACCGCTGCCATCTACCACCATATATCCACCACCAATCCGAGTTCTTGTCATATTAGGTTTATTTTCGTGATCCATCTAGATTCTGATTCGTGTTTCCTTGCCGGAGTAGGTTTCGGGAAAAAAAAAGAGTCCGGAAACCACGCTCCGTTTAGGCCCAAAATTTTTCGAAAATGCATTTTTCGAAAAAAAATCTGGCTATCCTATTTTTAGGTGTTTCTGAGTGTTTTGAGACAGGTGCCATTATAGGAAGTTTTTTTTGACCCGTTTCCAGTTTTTGGGTCCGGGCAGTCAAAAAAAAAATTGGTCGAAAAAATTTCGTGCCCATCCTGTTAGTTTGAGCTAGGAAGAGTTTTGAGACACTCGCCATTATAGTGATTTTTCGCAAAAAAAAAGCAGCGCAAAAAAAAAGAGCCCAAAAAAAAGAGCGAAAAAAATCCAGAGTGTGCTTTTCCCTTGTTTACGTGCCGCGCCGTGATTTTGTTGGTGTTCTAGGCTCGCGTCTCTAGCACAGTCTAGCCTAGGACCAGCACAGTACCGTTGTTGAGCGTTTATTCAACTTTGCATCTCTGAATTTGATTATTGCTGACCCTTTTTGCTACCATATTATAAGCCTTCCCAGCTCCACATACATCTACGTCGTGCGTTTGACTCTCCCTGGTAATCGCTCTATCCAAGCTTTGAGAGTTTTTGACTACAACGGTTGCCGATCACCTCCTGCTGCTGGGTAAGAACTGGTAAGAATTTGAGATTTGCTTGACGGATTTTTGACACCCACCACCACCTCTTGTTAGTAGTCTGTAGGATCATATTCTTGTGTGTTTCTATTGCTGCTAACCATGCCAGGATCACAAGCCGACGAGACTGACTGGGAGAACATGAGAATAAGGATTTGCATGATAAATTTCAGCAAATGATGAGTGAACGGGTGCAAGACGTGCTAAACAGATTTGAAGAGGCCATGGAGAAGATAGATGGCATGGAGAAGACGTTCGAAACAAAGCTCGATAACAAGTTTAATGAATTGCTCGCGCGTCTTCCACCACCACCACCCGCTGCACCTAACGCACCTCTCCAACAACAACAACAACGACTACCTCCACGTCGCGAAATAGACCTCCGCCGAGCGAGCCGTGTTCCTCTTGCGTTTGGCCAAACTGTTGGTGCTGCTGTTGATACTTCTGTGGCTCCTGCTGCTGATGCGGAGGAGGATGATTATGTGGGAGATTACGAGGATGAGGTTGCTCAAAATCAGAACTACGTGCAACCACCAGCACCACCACCAGCAGGTCGACCTCAGGTATATATTCGTAATGGTAGGCCTGCACCACCACCTCAGGTACGAGATGATGTCCATATTCCTAAACTGAAATTGAATATTCCACCATTTGAGGGTAGATATGTTCCTGATATATATCTTACTTGGGAGTTAGAAACTGAACAACGTTTTACATGTTTACAATATCCCGAGGAGAGACGGGTTGCTGCTGCTGTTTGTGCTTTCACTAGTTTTGCATGTGTTTGGTGGTCTGAACATTGTAGATTATATCCTATTCCTAGGCTAGATGATATGCTTGATGAATTGAGTGGCTCTACAATATTCTCCAAAGTTGATTTGCGTAGTGGCCACCATCAAATTCGTATGAAATTGGGAGATGAATGGAAAACAACATTTAAAACTAAGTTTGGATTATATGAGTGGTTAGTCATGCCTTTTGGGTTAACTAATGCACCTAGTACTTTCATGAGATTAATGAACGAAGTTTTACGTGCTTTCATTGGACGATCTGTGGTAGTTTACTTTGATGACATATTGATTTATAGCAGATCTTTGGAAGAACATTTGGAACATTTACGTGCTGTTTTTATTGCTCTACGTGATGCACGTTTGTTTGGTAACCTTGGGAAGTGCACCTTTTGCACCGACCGAGTATCTTTTCTTGGCTATGTTGTTACTCCACAGGGAATTGAAGTTGATAAAGCCAAGATTGAAGCTATTGAGAGTTGGCCGCAACCCAAGACGGTCACACAAGTGAGGAGTTTTCTTGGCCTCGCTGGATTCTATAGGCGTTTTGTGAGAGATTTCAGCACCATTGCTGCACCTCTCAATGAGCTTACAAAGAAAGATGTGCCTTTTCTTTGGGGTACCGCACAGGAAGAAGCCTTCTCGGTATTGAAAGATAAGTTGACACACGCTCCTTTACTCCAACTTCCTTATTTTAATAAGACTTTTGAGCTTGAATGTGATGCTAGTGGAATTGGATTAGGCGGTGTGTTATTACAAGATGGCAAACCTATTGCATACTTTTCTGAAAAATTGAGTGGGCCTAGTCTGAATTATTCTACTTATGATAAAGAATTATATGCTCTTGTTCGGACTTTAGAAACATGGCAAAATTATTTATGGCCCAAAGAATTTGTTATACATTCTGATCATGAATCTTTGAAACATATTAAAAGTCAAGCTAAACTGAATCGTAGATATGCTAAATGGGTTGAATTCATTGAGACTTTCCCTTATGTCATTAAACACAAGAAGGGAAAAGAAAATGTTATTGCTGATGCATTGTCTCGTCGCTATACTATGCTTTCACAACTTGACTTCAAAATATTTGGTTTGGAGACCATCAAAGATCAATATGTGCATGATGCTGATTTTAAAGATGTAATGCAGAATTGTAAAGAAGGAAGAATGTGGAACAAGTTTGTTGTTAATGATGGATTTGTGTTTCGTGCTAACAAGCTATGCATTCCAGCTAGCTCCGTTCGTCTTTTGTTGTTGCAGGAGGCGCATGGAGGAGGATTAATGGGACACTTTGGCGTGAAGAAGACGGAGGACGTACTTGCTACACATTTCTTTTGGCCAAAGATGAGATGGGATGTTGAGCGTTTTATTGCTCGCTGCACTACATGTCAAAAAGCTAAGTCACGACTCAATCCTCGTGGTTTATATATGCCTTTGCCTGTACCTAGTGTTCCTTGGGAGGATATATGATGAGGACATCAATACAATTGTTACACCCACAGCCCCTGCTGCTATACATACTGGACCAATTACTAGAGCTCGTGCACGCCAACTAAATTACCAGGTACTTTCGTTTCTTGGTAATGATTCTAATGTTCATGAGAATATGATGCTGCCTAAATTGGATACATTTGTTTTGCTTACAAATGAAGGGCCTAGCTTGGAGAAGGATGAACATTGGAGCAAGAACAAGCATGGAGATGATGGCATGCGCAAGGGAAACAAGAACGGAGTTACAAGTGATGATTTCAGGACTTTGAAGCCACCATAATGGGTGCATGAAGCCTTGGACGAAATATACAAGACGCCACTTCATAAATTTCGTCCCGAGGCTATTTTAGGTGCTGCGTCACCTTATTATTGGGCCAGGCCCATGTAATTTCGAATTACATAAGTATAGGCTATTTTTAGAGTCCGTATGTGTGGGGAAACAAGAGATAGGGTTGATTTCGGACCCCTCCACCAAGGGCCACGAAATTCCCCCCCTCTTCCTCCATATATACAGCCCTTAGGGCATCGTTTAGACTTTGGGTTTTGTTTAGATTAAAAGTTCGCCATAGCTGCAACTTCGCGTACTTCGTTTGTGTTCAACGACCAGACAAAGGCGTCACAGAACCCCACCTTGATCAATAAAGCTTTCATCTTATATTCGCAATATCCAGATTGCAATCTTAGTTTCTTGCTTGTTCTTCGTTTGCTCGCAGGAAACAGACCTTCGTGGTCAGGTTGATCGTGCTCCGGCGTGGTCAATAACCTCTCGGAGTTGGTTTAGCGATTGCTAAGGCGCGACGTCCTCGCACGTTCGTAGTCGGATCGTCAAAGTCGACTTCCACCAAAGCGAAATCCACCATCTCATCGAAAGACGGGACACCTTTGCCTCTATCATCATGAGAATATGATGCTGCCTAAATTGGATACATTTGTTTTGCTTACAAATGAAGGGCCTAGCTTGGAGAAGGATGAACATTGGAGCAAGAACAAGCATGGAGATGATGGCATGCGCAAGGGGAACAAGAACGGAGTTACAAGTGATGATTTCAGGACTTTGAAGCCACCATAATGGGTGCATGAAGCCTTGGACGAAATATACAAGATGCCACTTCATAAATTTCGTCCCGAGGCTATTTTAGGTGCTGCGTCACCTTATTATTGGGCCAGGCCCATGTAATTTCGAAATACATAAGTATAGGCTATTTTTAGAGTCCGTATGTGTGGGGAAACAAGAGATAGGGTTGATTTCGGACCCCTCCACCAAGGGCCACGAAATTCCCACCCTCTTCCTCCATATATACAGCCCTTAGGGCATCGTTTAGACTTTGGGTTTTGTTTAGATTAAAAGTTCGCCATAGCTGCAACTTCGCGTACTTCGTTTGTGTTCAACGACCAGACAAAGGCGTCACAGAACCCCACCTTGATCAATAAAGCTTTCATCTTATATTCGCAATATCCAGATTGCAATCTCAGTTTCTTGCTTGTTCTTCGTTTGCTCGCAGGAAACAGACCCTCGTGGTCAGGTTGATCGTGCTCCGGCGTGGTCAATAACCTCTCGGAGTTGGTTTAGCGATTGCTAAGGCGCGATGTCCTCGCACGTTCGTAGTCGGATCGTCAAAGTCGACTTCCACCAAAGCGAAATCCACCATCTCATCGAAAGACGGGACACCTTTGCCTCTATCAAGTGGTATCAGATTTCCAGGTTGCTCGGTGAGATTTTACAGTTTTTCGTAGTTTAGATCGAGTCTGTTCTTCATACCTATAGTCCACGAAAAAGCCAAAAAAAATTAGGGTTAGTTCATCCCATCCGAACCAATCTGAGCCTTGCATAATCTTTTCTGTATTTGCTTTGTTGAATTTGCGGTTGCATCGTCGTGTCCAGTTGCTGGTCTTAGCGTCTAGTCTTTTAGAGTTTTGAGTTCTGTTCACAGGTTGTCACGTCGCCGCTGCCATATATCACCACCGCATCATCATTGTCGCTGTTGCCATATACCACCACCACATATTCACCGCCAATCCGAATCCATATACGCCACCACATATCCGCCGCCATCACGCCAATCCGAGTTCACCTGCAACATATATCCGCCACCTGTCCGTGTTCCACCAGATTCATCTCCGCCACCAGTCCGAGTTCCACCAGATTCATCTCCGCCACCAGTCCTAGTCTGAGTCCAGTAATTGTTGCATTGTTCTCGATTTCCAGATCACGCGATACTCCGAGTCGTGACAGAGAAGGACTCCCCAACTTCCGAGCCATCCGCAGAAGAAAAATAGTTCCAATTTCAAAAAAAAAACTAAGTCTGGAAAATTCTGGCTAGGCAGTTTTTAGACCATTTGTAGACTTTTCCGAATTTTTTTTTGTTGCGGAGCAAAAAAAAAGAGGAAAAAAAGTGCAAAAAAAAGAGAAAAAAAATTCAGAGTGTGCTCCTCCCTTGTTTACGTGCCGCGCCGTGATTTTGTTGGTGTTCTAGGCTCGCGTCTCTAGCACAGTCTAGCCTAGGACCAGCACAGTACCGTCGTTGAGCGTTTATTCAACTTTGCATCTCTGAATTGATTATTGCTGACCCTTTTTGCTACCATATTATAAGCCTTCCCAGCTCCACATACATCTACGACGTGCGTTTGACTCTCCCTGGTAATTGCTCTATCCAAGCTTTGAGAGTTTTGACTACAACGGTTGCCGATCACCGCCTGTTGCTGGGTAAGAACTGGTAAGAATTTGAGTTTTGCTTGACGGATTTGTGACACCCACCACCACCACTTGTTAGTAGTCTGTAGGATCATATTCTTGTGTGTTTCTATTGCTGCTAACCATGCCAGGATCACAAGCCGACGAGATTGACTGGGAGAATTTATCGAACAAGGAGCTTCATGATAAGTTTCAGCAAATGATGACTGAACAGGTGCAAGATGTGCTGAACAATTTTGAAGAGGCCATGGAGAAGATCTGATAGAGGCGAGGGTCCCGATCTTTCGATGAGATGATGGATATCGCTTTGGTGGAAGTCGACTTTGACGATCCGACTACGAACGTGCGAGGACGTCGCGCCTTAGCAATCGCTAAACCAACTCCGAGAGGTTATTGACCACGCCGGAGCACGATCAACCTGACCACGAGGGTCTGTTTCCTGCGAGCAAACGAAGAACAAGCAAGAAACTAAGATTGCAATCTGGATATTGCGAATATAAGATGAAAGCTTTATTGATCAAGGTGGGGTTCTGTGACGCCTTTGTCTGGTCGTTGAACACAAACGAAGTACGCGAAGTTGCAGCTATGGCGAACTTTTAATCTAAACAAAACCCAAAGTCTAAACGATGCCCTAAGGGCTGTATATATGGAGGAAGAGGGTGGGAATTTCGTGGCCCTTGGTGGAGGGGTCCGAAATCAACCCTATCTCTTGTTTCCCCACACATACGGACTCTAAAAATAGCCTATACTTATGTATTTCGAAATTACATGGGCCTGGCCCAATAATAAGGTGACGCAGCACCTAAAATAGCCTCGGGACGAAATTTATGAAGTGGCATCTTGTATATTTCGTCCAAGGCTTCATGCACCCATTATGGTGGCTTCAAAGTCCTGAAATCATCACTTGTAACTCCGTTCTTGTTCCCCTTGCGCATGCCATCATCTCCATGCTTGTTTGATGAGGACATCAATACAATTGTTACACCCACAGCCCCTGCTGCTATACATACTGGACCAATTACTAGAGCTCGTGCACGCCAACTAAATTACCAGGTACTTTCGTTTCTTGGTAATGATTGTAATGTTCATGAGAATATGATGCTGCCTAAATTGGATACATTTGTTTTGCTTACAAATGAAGGGCCTAGCTTGGAGAAGGATGAACATTGGAGCAAGAACAAGCATGGAGATGATGGCATGCGCAAGGGGAACAAGAACGGAGTTACAAGTGATGATTTCAGGACTTTGAAGCCACCATAATGGGTGCATGAAGCCTTGGACGAAATATACAAGATGCCACTTCATAAATTTCGTCCCGATGCTATTTTAGGTGCTGCGTCACCTTATTATTGGGCCAGGCCCATGTAATTTCGAAATACATAAGTATAGGCTATTTTTAGAGTCCGTATGTGTGGGGAAACAAGAGATAGGGTTGATTTCGGACCCCTCCACCAAGGGCCACGAAATTCCCCCCCTCTTCCTCCATATATACAGCCCTTAGGGCATCGTTTAGACTTTGGGTTTTGTTTAGATTAAAAGTTCGCCATAGCTGCAACTTCGCGTACTTCGTTTGTGTTCAACGACCAGACAAAGGCGTCACAGAACCCCACCTTGATCAATAAAGCTTTCATCTTATATTCGCAATATCCAGATTGCAATCTTAGTTTCTTGCTTGTTCTTCGTTTGCTCGCAGGAAACAGACCCTCATGGTCAGGTTGATCGTGCTCCGGCGTGGTCAATAACCTCTCGGAGTTGGTTTAGCGATTGCTAAGGCGCGACGTCCTCGCACGTTCGTAGTCGGATCGTCAAAGTCGACTTCCACCAAAGCGAAATCCACCATCTCATCGAAAGACGGGACACCTTTGCCTCTATCAATATATCTATGGACTTTGTTTTAGGTTTACCTCGAACAAAGAAGGGGAGGGATAGCATATTTGTTGTCGTGGATAGATTCTCGAAAATGGCACACTTTATACCATGTCATAAAAGCGATGATGCTGTTAATGTTGCTGATTTGTTCTTTCGTGAAATTATTCGCTTGCATGGTGTGCCAAATACTATTGTTTCAGATCGTGATACTAAATTTCTTAGCCACTTTTGCAGATGTTTATGGGCTAAGTTGGGGACTAAACTGCTTTTTAGTACTACTTGTCACCCCCAAACTGATGGACAAACTGAAGTAGTCAATAGAACGTTGTCTACTATGATTAGGGCTGTTTTGAAGAATAATAAGAAAATGTGGGAGGAATGCTTGCCTCATATTGAATTTGCTTATAATCATTCATTGCATTCTACTACTAAGATGTGCCCTTTTGAAGTTGTGTATGGTTTCCTACCTCGTGCACCTATTGATTTGTTGCCTCTTCCATCTTCGGAGAAGGTTAATTTTGATGCTAAACAACGTGCTGAATTGATTTTAAAAATGCATGAGTTAACTAAGGAAAACATTGAGCGCATGAATGCTAAATATAAACTTGCTGGAGATAAGGGTAGAAAACATGTTGTGTTTGCACCTGGAGATCTTGTTTGGTTACATTTGCGTAAGGATAGATTTCCTGATTTGCGCAAATCAAAGTTAATGCCACGTGCTGATGGTCCCTTTAAGGTGTTAGAGAAAATAAATGATAATGCATATAAACTTGAGCTGCCTGCAGATTTTGGGGTTAGTCCCACTTTTAACATTGCAGATTTGAAGCCTTATTTGGGTGAGGAAGATGAACTTCCGTCGAGGACGACTTCATTTCAAGAAGGGGAGGATGATGAGGACATCAATACAATTGTTACGCCCACAGCCCCTGCTGCTATACATACTGGACCAATTACTAGAGCTCGTGCACGCCAACTAAATTACCAGGTACTTTCGTTTCTTGGTAATGATTCTAATGTTCATGAGAATATGATGTTGCCTAAATTGGATACATTTATTTTGCTTGCAAATGAAGGGCCTAGCTTGGAGAAGGATGAACATTGGAGCAAGAACAAGCATGGAGATGATGGCATGCGCAAGGGGAACAAGAACAGAGTTACAAGTGATGATTTCAGGACTTTGAAGCCACCATAATGGGTGCATGAAGCCTTGGACGAAATATACAAGATGCCACTTCATAAATTTCGTCCCGAGGCTATTTTAGGTGCTGCATCACCTTATTATTGGGCCAGGCCCATGTAATTTCGAAATACATAAGTATAGGCTATTTTTAGAGTCTGTATGTGTGGGGAAACAAGAGATAGGGTTGATTTCGGACCCCTCCACCAAGGGCCACGAAATTCCCCCCTCTTCCTCCATATATACAGCCCTTAGGGCATCGTTTAGACTTTGGGTTTTGTTTAGATTAAAAGTTCGCCATAGGTGCAACTTCGCGTACTTCGTTTGTGTTCAACGACCAGACAAAGGCGTCACAGAACCCCACCTTGATCAATAAAGCTTTCATCTTATATTCGCAATATCCAGATTGCAATCTTAGTTTCTTGCTTGTTCTTCGTTTGCTCGCAGGAAACAGACCCTCGTGGTCAGGTTGATCGTGCTCCGGCGTGGTCAATAACCTCTCGGAGTTGGTTTAGCGATTGCTAAGGCGCGACGTCCTCGCACGTTCGTAGTCGGATTGTCAAAGTCGACTTCCACCAAAGCGATATCCATCATCTCATCGAAAGACGGGACGCCTTTGCCTCTATCATATAGCATGGCAGACGGACAAGAATGTAGGGCCACTGATGATAAACTAGCATCCGATGCTAAGCATTTAGGATTGTAGGTAAGGTATCAATAACTGTAGCAACAATAACAGGCTATGCATCAGGATAGGATTAACGAAAAGCAGTAACATGCTACACTACTCTAATGCAAGTAGTAGAGAGAAGAAATAGGCGATATCTGGTGATTAACGGGGGCTTGCCTGGTTGCTCTGGCAAGTAGGGGTCGTCAACAACGTAGTCGGTCGGGGCACCAATAGCCGCGTCAGTCTTGTAGTCTACCGGAGAGAAAAGGGGGAAGAAACAATGAATACAATGCAAATAGATGCATATCGATGCATGACATGACAAGTAACGGTGTTAGGTGTGCCCTAACGCGGTATAAGGTGATACCGGTGAAGGGGGCAAACATCCGAGAAAATATCACTGGTGTTTCGTGTTTTCGGACTGACGAATCGGAGGGGGGAAGTTGCGTGTTTGCTATGCTAGGGGTGTGTGGCGGACGAACGGGCTGTGCATCCGAATTCATCTCGTCGTTCTGAGCAACTTTCATGTACAAAGTTTTTTCCATCCGAGCTATGGTTTATTTTATATTGATTTTAAAAGATTAAAATCATTTTTATCATTTATTTAATTATTTAAATTCAACATTATCTAGAATAGTGCTTGGTGACGTCAGCATGACGTCAGCAGTCAAACAGTCAGTTGACTAAGTCAAACTGACATGTGGGTCCCACTGTCATTGACTAAGACTAACTAAACAAGTTTAATTAGTTAGTTAATTGATTAGTTTATTTATTTATTGTTTATTTATTATTATTATTTTATTGTTATTTTTAAAATTCTTTTTTTAAATACGTTCTGGGTCGTGGGGCCCCCGTGTCATAGGCCCAAGGGGGTTATCGGGCGTGGCCCGAACGGGCGTGGCCCGAACGGGCGTGCGGGCAGTGGGCGCACCGCTCGTCGAGGCGGACCCGAGGCGGCGGGGCTGGCGCGTGCGTGCGCCGGAGCACC
>NC_057803.1:249043273-249072965 GCF_018294505.1 Triticum aestivum
CGTGCTTCGGCGCGGGCAGGTGCAGAGGGGTGCGCGGGGCAGGGCACGCCAGCGGGCGCTGGGTGTAGGCGCGCGCGGCAGGGCAGGATGTGGCGTCAAGCCCACGCGTGCGAGGCGAGATGGTGCGGGGCCGCTGTCGTGCAGCGCAGGCGACAAGCGAGGAAGGTTGGGGTGGGACGCGACGCTGTGCACGACGGGGGTGGCCGCAGCTGCAGCGGGAGGCGGTCAGCGGGAGCGCGGTGGCACGGCTGCGCAGCGGAGTGGGGTAGCAGTGGTGGTGGCGGCAGCGGCACATCAGCAACTGCAGACAGCAGCAGCACGGGGCGCGTGCGAGGCCCGCGTGTGCGGCGGAGCGAGGCAAAGGAGGAGGAGGAGGGCTCACAAGGGGTCGCATGTCACAGGGCTGCGGGGTCGTGGTGGGGGACGGGGACGGTCGGGCGACGGGGAGGAAGTCCGGCGAGGGGGGGCTCCAATGAGGGCGGTGTTACGTCTCCAACGTATCTACTTTTCCAAACACTTTTGTCGTTGTTTTGGACTCTAACTTGCATGATTTGAATGGAACTAACCCGGACTGACGTTGTTTTCGGCACAATTACCATGGTGTTATTTATGTGCAGGAGCAAACGTTCTCGAAATGACCTGAAACTTCACGGAGACACTTTTCAGAAAATAAGAAAAATACCTGCCAAAGATGAAGGCCAGGGAGCCCACCGTTTCTCCACGAGGGTGGGGGGCGCGCCCCCCTACCTCGTGGGACCCCTGTTGCCTCTCCGACTCCAACTCCACCTCCATATTTTGAGTTTCGGGGAGAAAAAAATCAGGGAGAAGAAATCATCACGTTTTATCATACGGAGTCGTCGCCAAGTCCTAAAACCTCTCGGGAGGGCTGATCTGGAGTCCGTTCGGGGCTCCGGAGAGGGGAATCCGACACCATCGTCATCATCAACCATCCTCCATCACCAATTTCATGATGCTCACCGCCGTGCGTGAGTAATTCCATCGTAGGCTTGCTGGACGGTGATGGGTTGGATGAGATCTATCATGTAATCGAGTTAGTTTTGTTAGGGTTTGATCCCTAGTGTCCATTATGTTCTGAGATTGATGTTGCTATGACTTTGCTATGCTTAATTCTTGTCACTAGGGCCCGAGTGCCATGATTTCAGATCTGAACCTATTATGTTTTCATCAATATGTGAGTGTTCTTGATCCTATCTTGCAAGTCTATAGTCACCTATTATGTGTTATGATCCGTTAACCCCGAAGTGACAATAATCAAAATACTTACCGGTGATGACCGTAGTTTGAGGAATTCATGTATTCACCACGTGTTAATGCTTTGTTCCGATTCTCTATTAAAAGGAGAACTTAATATCCCTTAGTTTTCGGAAGGACCTCGCTGCCACGGGAGGGTAGGACAAAAGATATCATGCAAGTTCTTTTCCATAAGCATGTATGACTATGTTCGGAATACATGCATACATTATATCAATGAACTGGAGCTAGTTTTGTGTCACCTAGGTTATAACTGTTACATGATGAACCGCATCCGGCATAATTCTCCATCACCGATCCATTGCCTACGAGCTTTCCATAAATTGTTCTTCACTTATTTACTTTTCCGTTGTTATTGCTATCATCACTATAAAATACCAACAACATTACTTTTACTAATGTTACCTTTTGCTACCGTTATCACTACTATCATATTACTTTGCTACTAAATACTTTGCTGCAGATATTAAGTTTCTAGGTGTGGTTGAATTGACAACTCAGCTGCTTATACTTGAGAATATTCTTTGGCTCCCCTTGTGTCGAATCAATAAATTTGGGTTGAATACTCTACCCTCGAAAACTGTTGCAATCCTCTATATTTGTGGGTTATCAAGACTATTTTCTGGCGTCGTTGCCTGGGAGCATAGCTCTATTCTTTGAGTCACTTGGGATATATATATGCTTATCATTACGAAGAACTTGAGAGATCCAAAAACCAAGATCTATCCCTCAACTACGAGGGGAGGTAAGGAACTGCCATCTAGCTCTGCACTTGATTCACCTTCTGTTTTGAGTAAGCTTGCGACACCTACATCTGCTTCTGCTATTCGTTCTGATATGCCGCATGTTACTGATGATGCCACTTCTGCTATGCATGATACTTATGATGAAACTACCTCTATGCCTGATACTACTATGCCACTTGGTGCTTTTCTTGATGAACAACTTGCTAGGGCTAGAGAAATTGAAAATATTGAATCTGATGATACTGATGAAAGTGATGATGAAGAACCACTTGCCATCCCTAAGGGTTATGTTTTTGATCAAGATGCTTCTTTAGCTATTTTAGCTTGCAGAAATAGAACTGAACTTAAAAAATTATTAGCTAAATGGAGTAAGCAATCTCTAAATGCTAGAATGAAACCTGATCCTGCTTTTGCTACTTCACCTGTCTTTGTTACTGATAAGGATTATGAATTCTCTGTTGATCCTGATATAATTACTTTGGTTGAATCTGATCATTTTCATGGTTATGAATCTGAAACTGTTGTGGCACATCTTACTAAACTGAATGATATAGCCACCCTATTCACTAAAGATGAGAGAACTTGCTACTTTTATATCCTTAAAATATTTCCGTTCTCATTAAAGGGTGATGCTAAGATATGGTTTAATTCTCTTGATCCTGGTTGTGTGCGTAGTCCCCAGGATATGATTTATTACTTCTCTGCTAAATATTTCCCTACTCATAAGAAATAAGCTGCTTTAAGGGATATATATAATTTTGTGCAAATTGAAGAAAAGAGTCTCCCACAAGCTTGGGGGAGGCTTCTCCAATTACTTAATGCTCTGCCTGATCATCCTCTTAAGAAAAATGAAATACTTGATATCTTTTATAATGGACTAACCGATACCTCCAGAGATTACCTGGATAGTTGTGCTGGTTCTGTTTTCAGGGAAAGAACTCTGGATGAAGCTGAAATTCTATTGAATAATATGTTGACAAATGAAAATAATTGGACACTTTCGGAGCTAATTCCGGAGCCTATTCCTAAATCAACTCCGAAGAAGAGGGGTATTCTATTTCTCAGTCCTGAAGATATGCAAGAGGCAAAGAAATCTATGAAAAAAAAGGTATTAAAGCTGAAGATGTTAAGAATTTACCTCCTATCGAAGAAATACATGGTCTTAATAACCCAACACAACTAGTAAAGGTAAATTCTCTCTATAGATATGATAAAGTTGTAATCCCATTTACTAAAATTGCTAACCCATGCTTAGATAAGTTTGATAAATTTATGGCTAAGCAAGAAGACTTTAATGCTTATTTTGGTAGACAATTAAAATACAATTCAAATATGCTTGGACACTTGGGTGATTATATGGCTAATGTTAAAAGTGAACTTAAACTTATTAGTAAACATGCTTCTATGGTTACCACTCAGGTAGAACAAGTACTTAGAGCTCAAAATGATTTGCTCAATGAATTGAATAGTAAGAATAGTGATTATGCTGTTAGAGTGGCTACTAGAACTTGTAGAATGACTCAGGAACCTTTGTATCCTGAAAGCCATCCTAAGAGAATTGAGCAAGATTCTCAGAGAAATAATTTAGATGCACCTAGTTCTTCTAAAAAGAAGAAAAAGAAAAATGATAGGACTTTGAATGCTCCTAGTGATCCTATTGTTGAAACACCTGAGAATCCAAATGATATTTCTATTTCTGATGCTGAAACTCAACCTGGTAATGAACCTGAAACCAGTGATAATGTTAATGATGATGCTCAACCTAGTAATGATAATGACATAGAAATTGAACCTGCTGTTGATCTTGATAACCCACAATCAAAGAATCAACATTATAATAAGAAAGATTTTGTTACTAGGAAACATGGTAAAGAAAGAGAACCTTGGGTTCAGAAACCCATGCCCTTTCCTCCCAAACCATCCAAGAAAAAGGATGATGAGGATTTTGAGCGCTTTGCTGAAATGATTAGACCTATCTTTTTGCGTATGCGATTAACTGATATGCTTAAAATCAATCCTTATGCTAAGTATATGAAAGATATTATTACAAATAAAAGAAAGATACCTGAAGCTGAAATTTCCACCATGCTTGCTAATTATACTTTTAAGGGTGGAATACCAAAGAAACTTGGAAATCCAGGAGTACCCACTATAACATGCTCTATTAAAAGAAATTATGTTAAAACTGCTTTATATGATCTTGGAGCCGGTGTTAGTGTTATGCCTCTCTCTTTATATCATAGACTTGATTTGAATAAGTTGACACCTACTGAAATATCTTTGCAAATGGCTGATAAATCAACTGCTATACCTGTCGGTATTCGTGAGGATGTGCCTGTTGTAGTTGCAAACGTTACTATTTTAACGGACTTTGTTATTCTTGATATTCCTGAGGACGACAGTATGTCTATTATTCTTAGAAGATCCTTTTTGAATACTGCAGGGGCTGTTATTGATTGCATTAAAGGCAATGTCACTTTTCATGTTAATGGTAATGAGCATACGGTACACTTTCTGAGGAAACAACCTCAAGTTCATAGTATCAACTCTATTGGAAAAATTCCATCAATTATATTTGGAGGTTTTGAATTTCCTCTTCCTAGTGTCAAGAAGAAATATGATATTCTTATTATTGGGGATGTGCATATCCCCGTTGAGGTAACATAGTGTTATTCAAAATTTCTCCGGTTCCATGTTATTCGGAATGAGTTCGTTAACAAGACTTGATCAACCTTGTTAGTGGATTCCTTTTGATGATCATGAGATGGATGAAACTAGAAGGCACAACCTTCTGTACCCCACTTTTACTTTCTGTTATTTATATTAAATAAAATAAAAATAAATATTTTTCTGTCTGTTAGCTGAATATCCGTGCAATATAAAAATACCTCGAAAATAAAAGTTCTCCAAATGCCCTGAAATTTAAATATGATTGTTTCTAGAATATTTGAGGATTTATGAAACAGAGAACACGCCAGGGGGGCCAACCACCTTGCCACGAGGGTGGAGGGCGCGCCCACCCCCCCTAGGGCGCGCCCCCTGCCTCGTGGGCCCACGGTGGCCCTCCTCCACTTATCCTTTCACCCATACACTCCTTCCTCCCCGAAACACGAATAACCAGCTCAAACCCGAGTCCAAACTCGTTTTGCTGCCATTTTTGATCTCCTTGCTCAAAGCACCTCTCACAAAACTGCTTGGGGAGATTGTTCCTTGGTATGTGACTCCTCCATTGGTCCAATTAGTTTTCGTTCTAGTGTTTTATTCATTGCAAATTTTTGCTACCTAGGTGACCCTGTTCTTGAGCTTGCATGTCAAATTTATATGGTCAAAAGTAGTTTTGATGCATGATATAGGCCCTAGGCACTTGTAGGAGTAGTTACTATCAATATTATTGAGTTTGGTTTACTTTTATTTTGAAGTTACTAAAAAATTTCAGAATTTTTCAGAGGAAGAAAATGCTTAGGAAAATGTTCCAAGGTGGTTCTTCAAGGAAGCAAGGACCCAGGCTTGCAATGCGTGATTGTAACACCCACGATGTGGCTATATCTCCCACGTGTCGGGGCACGACTTAGAGGCATAACCGCAGTGTAGGCAGGTCGCAAGAGGGGTAATCTTTACACATCCCATGTACTGAATAAGAAAAGAGATAAAGAGTTGGCTTACAATCGCCACTTCACACAATACATAAATATAGCATTACATCATCCAGAATACAAACAAGGTCCGACTACGGAACCAAAATAAAAGAAGACTACCCCTAATGCAAAAGGTCCCCGATCGCCCCGACTGGGCTCCACTACTGATCAACTGGAAACGCAACAACACAACGGACACGACTTTCATCGGGCTCCCACTTGAGCTCGGTTGTGTCACCTGCACTAGTATCGCCGGCATCTGCAACTGGTTTTGGAAGTAATCTGTGAGTCACTGGGACTCAGCAATCTCACACCCGCGAGATCGAGACTATTTAAGCTTATGGGTAGGAAAGGGGTAACGAGGTGGAGCTGCAGCAGGCACTAGCATATATGGTGGCTAACATACGCAAATGGGAGCGAGAAGAGAAGCAAAGCACGGTCGTAAACTAGAAGTGATCCTGAAACTACTTACGGTCAAACATAACTCCAAAGCCATGTTCACTTCCCGGACCCCGCCGAGAAGAGACCATCACTGCTACACACGCGGTTGATGCATTTTAATTAAGTTAAGCGTCAAGTTTCTACAATCGGACATTAACAAATTCCCATCTGCCCATAACCGCGGGCACGGCTTTCAAAAATTCAAAACCCTGCAGGGGTGTCCCAACTTAGCCCATCACAAGCTCTCACGGTCAACGAAGGATATTCCTTCTCCCAGGAAGACCCGATCAGACTCGGAATCCCGGTTACAAGACATTTCGACAATGGTAAAACAAGACCAGCAAAGCCACCCGAATGTGCCGACAAATCCCGATAGGAGCTGCACATATCTCGTTCTTAGGGCACACCAGATGAGCAAGACGTCGGGTTGGCATAGACCCCGGTTGCCCAGGGGGTGCACATCGCTCAGGTCGGACCAACACTTAGAGAAGCACTGGCCCGGGGGGAGGGGTTAAAATAAAGATGACCCTTGAGTCTGCAGAACCCAAGGGAAGGTGATAGATTGTTAGTGCAAATGTAAAACCAAGGTTGGGCCTTGCTGGAGGAGTTTTATTCAAAGCGAACTGTCAAGGGGTTCCCATTATAACCCAATCGCGTAAGGAACGCAAAATCAAGGAACATAACACCGGTATGACGGAACTAGGGCGGCAAGAGTGGAACAAAACACCAGGCATAAGGCCGAGCCTTCCACCCTTTACCAAGTATATAGATGCATTAATTAAAATAAGAGATATTGTGATATCCCAACAATAATCATGTTCCAACAAGGAACAAACTCCATCTTCACCTGCAACTAGCGATGCTATAAGAGGGGCTGAGCAAAGCGGTAACATAGCCAAACAATGGTTTGCTAGGACAAGGTGGGTTAGAGGCTTGACATAGCAATATGGGAGGCATGATAAAGCATGTGGTAGGTATCACAGCATAGCAAAAGAGCGAGCAACTAGCAAGCAAAGATAGAAGTGATTTCGAGGGTATGGTCATCTTGCCTGAGATACCGCAAGGAAGAAGAACGAGTCCATGAAGAAGACAAACGGATGTAGACGAACGGATCCTCACAAACGCAACGTTACCGCAACTAACCCGAAGAAGCAACACCGGAAAGAAGCAAACAACATGGTAAACAACCATCACATAAACATGGCATGATGCACAACCAAGTATGATGCATGTCTGGTTTAATGATTCATGGCATGGCAAAATGCACAACCAACACTACAAGTTAAGTGGAGCTCAATACGCAACGAGTTGCATATTGACAAAACACCACACGACTTATTTAGTTCTCTCTCGTTTAGGTACCCAACAATATTAAATGTTGTTAAACATGGCAAGAGGTGAAACATAAGTAAACTACACATTTAGGCATTTTAAATGAGGCCGGAAACATCAAACAACAATTCCGGTAAATCCTCATGTGCATTAGCAATTTAATGCAACAACAATTTAAACATTCTTGATGTTGTTATCATGATGCGTGTGACATGTACAAGTTTTAGGCAAATTTTATGAAAAAGTTGACATGATGATTATATGGGGCATTTGGTCGCCACGACGGAAAGAAAGGGGTGTCATGGCGGCGAAAACGGAAACGGTGCCACGACAACGTTCCGATGATCCGACAACTAGTTGAGATGCCGGTGCAAGAAACAAATGTGAGATGTGCGGAATGTGAAAGAGGTACGGGGAGTGATCCCGGATACCGGGTTTCCCACGTATCGGTGGCAAGGAAACGAGTGACAAAATGGACACGGTGCGAACATGGCCAAACAGGAGCATCTCATACAACACATCACAAGCATTTGTCCACGGGCGTCGTTCCAGCGGTTATACCTTACAAGGGAGCATTCTTAGAGCGGTTCGAGTTCGTAGAGGAAGTAGTTGTTCTTGCGATGGTAGTGGAAGTAGGGGTACATGACGACGGTAGAGGTACTGGCGACGGTAGTGGTACACATTTCTTGTCAAAATTACAGCGGCGGTAGTGGTACTTGGCGTTTCGTTCAGTACTCGTTCGAGCATCCGTGTGGTCTTGTCGACATAAAGTGGTACTTGGCGAGTCCGCGTAGTTGTACATGGGTCGTTGCACATGTGACGAATCCGAGCCTTTCAGGGTCGATCTTGGCGAGGGATGGTCGTAGTGGTACTTGTCGGTCTCGGTCGGGGCGGCAAAACGTAGTCGAACTTGAGGTGGTCCTGACGATCCCAAAAAATGCTCTTGCTCGAGGAGGTCTCCGTCTTGGTCTTCACCGGTCGTGGTACTTGACGAAAGGGATCCACGAATGCGATAGTCCTCGGACTTGAGGCTTCATGCCCGGAGATGGTCTTGGCCTTGGCAATGATTCGCAAAGGGGCCTTGCGGAGACAACCCAGCGAAGGCATGCTACGATCGAAGGGCATGGGTCTTCTGCCCGCAAGGAACAGAACATGGAGGCGACTGCGGCTGATGCGACTGAGCAAAATAGCCAGCAAGGCCAAAGTGGCCATGGTGGATATGAACGAGATGGGCCAGGAGGTGATGCAGGGGGTCAGACGTCGCGGGCGACGTTAGAACGAGGCACGAGGAGAAGCAACGAGGATGGACAAAGGAGGTGGGCTCGCTGTTGGTGTCGTGCTAGTGGTTCTCCGGCAACGAGGTGCGCCGGGGCGGCGCTGCTGCCATCTGCTGGCGCTAGTCGTCGTCGGCGACCGGTAGAGAAAGGGGTCGCCGGAGGCGCCGTTGGCGCAGCACGGCAGGAGATGCGGGCGCCACGGCAGGATGACAAGGAGGTCGGAGACGCGAGGGCAAGGTGTGCGGCACTCCGGTGGCTTTGGTCGCCGGCGGGGTAGGTGGCGCTCGGCGTCCCCGGCGATGCGGCGATCTCCTGGCGAGGCGGCGGCCTCCTGGTGGTTGAAGGCAGTAGCGATGGTGGAAGAGAGCAGGGGAAGGGGTCATGCAGAGGAGCAAGAGGGAGGAGGAGGTGAAGGGGATCGGGATCGGGCACTAGGTGCGGCGCTGAGGAGAAGGAGGGATCGAGAGGAGGCGACGAGGGAGAGATGGCGGCGTTGGGGATCGAGAGGGAGAGGGGAATCGGTTGGGCTAGGGAGCGGTTGACCTAGGGTTCAGGAGGGAGTGGGCCGGCTGGATGTCAGGCCCAAGAGGCCAAGGGTGGAATTGGGCCTAGGGAGAGGATGGCCTAGGTGGGCTGGCTTGGCTGGCTCCTCTCTCCTCTCTTACTCTTTTCCATTTTAAAACAAAATAGAAAAAGAGAAAGAAAAGAAAGAGAAGGTAGGGTGGAATCTAGGCATGGGGATAATTTTCACGGACTCATAAAAATGTGCACGGTCCATGAAAAATAGGAGAGGCAAGATTGAAAGATGTAATTCAAACTCATTTGAATTTAATTCAAATGGGTTTGAACTAGGGCTTGGTTATAGAAGTGTCCAAAAATGTTGAGGTTTTGGTGGAACTCCGGAAAGTGAAGAAAGAATTTAGGGCAAGTTTGGAGACGAGGAATATAGTAAGAAAAGCACGGAATATTTTGCAAGTGTGTTGTGGTAATTTCCAAGGGATGGAATATTTATTATAGCCCCCTAATATTGGGAGGATGTGTTATAAAGAGAATCACCACATGAATTCCCTCAGTTTAAATGGACCAAAGATCCATGCAATTTTTTTAGTTGAGTTAAGAAAAAGAAATGACATGATGGCATGATGACATGATGCAATGCACATGATGCAATGATGAATGCAATGAACCAAACAAATCACACGACGAAACCTGGAAACCCTGGAAGGCATCTGAAGCTCCGGTCTTGGGGCATTACAACACTCCACCACTACGAGAGGATCTCGTCCCGATATCTAGGATGGCACCGGAGGGAAACGAAAGAGGAAGAGAAGAGGTAAAACTAAGTTGCTTCTTTGACAAATGAGTGAAACCAAAGAACCTTCAGAGGTTGAACAAATTGAAAGAAAGAATACAACAAAGATGAACGAAGTTGAAAACACTCCGTTAAATAAGAGGAACAAGGAATATTACTAGAACCTTGTAGGTTGAAAGACAAGAAAAGGGGTTGCAATGGACAAGAAGTACATGTAAGCACTCTGGTAGAAACGAGATGTACAAGGAACGGTAAGGATCAATTACGACAACACTCCAGTTGGAAAATGGAAGGCATAGAATATGAACTTGGCAAAATGGAAGCACTTGGATGAGAGTCCGGTTAGAAGAGGAATGGTAGACACAATACTCCGGTTAAAACAAGATAGAGAAGGAATAAGAATGATATAATTTGGACAGCACTCCGACTGAAAATGGAAGGAATTAACAGGAACTTGACAAGATTGGATGATACTTGACGGAATCAACAACACACTGCCTCCAGAACTATTGAAAGAATGGCACAATGGGCAAGAAAGATTTCAGACAGCACTCCGGTTGAGAATGGAGGTAAAACTTGATAAGAAGAGAGAACTTGAATAGAGGGCACGACACTCCGGTTAAAAAGGATAGGCAAAGGAAAGAGCATGATCTTGGCAAAACGAGATGATGGGATGAAGAGAGCAACGTCACCATGCCTCCGGAACAAATGGATGGAAAACTAGATGGTTGGAAAGAAAAAGAACGGAGAAGGCGAATGACAACTCTCGCAATTAAAATTGAAAGGGCATGCTTACGAAGAAAAGGTTGAACGGAGTTGTTGGAAAACCAACAACGGAAATAGTAAGCTTGTTGTGGGCTTATGGAAAACATCTCAAAACTATGAGGTGAAATTCTGCCACAAACGAAAATAATAGATTGGATTGACATCAACAAGGAGACGGGAAAACTTATTTCACCGGGAGGATAAATGAAGAACTTGGGTCATATATGAGCACCATAAATAGCAAGAATCCTTAGGGAAAACTTTAGGTGAAATAACACCCAAGATAACTCCAACGAAGAGATTGATGGATTGAGAAGGGCTCATGCTTGAAGAAATTGATGGGTTTAAATATGTCATTCCTGAAAACTTATCTCCCATGAAACATGAAGGAAACTATCAAGCATGACATAACACCATCTCAAAATATAAAGTAGAAAGAATTGCACTTCGGAATGCAAGACGAAGAATACTTGACCTCCTCAAAACAAAACATGTGTTGAGCATCATGTTTATTTGAGAGTATGGCTTGGCAGATCTTAACTTCAAGAGAAATCTTGAAGAACAATTGAAGAATGAAAGGAAACCTTGACGAACCACCATGTTGAGCCTCCATGAAGAACTCCGGTAACAAAAGAATGATGAAACGAAAGGAAAGAGAAGTTGAAAACACAAGGTGAATCCTTGTAATGATTTAGATGGAGCTTCGTGGTGATATACTTGAGAGAGCTTGGAACTCCGGGAAAAGGAAAAGTGAAACAATTGAAACCGAGAATTTGATGAACCTCCGGAATAAGGAATTGAATAAACTCGATGAAACAAGAATAAGAATTATATTATGCTTATCCTTCATCAATTAAATTGATGCCAAGCAATGGATTTTCATACCACTTATTCTCGTATAAAGGATTAAGATAGATATGGTGCCAACTTGAGAAGGTCTTCAATGAACCACCGGTAGGATTAAAACAACGAATGAATTGATATGATAATGAAGGAAGAGAAATCTTTGAACGAACCACCGTAAGGATTGAAAAAGAGAGTAGCAAAGGCACAAATCACCAGGTAGAATTGGAAAACGAATGAAAATACTTGAAGGAATTTAGATACAAGTGAACAAAGAGATCACGAGCTGATTAGAGGATATGTGAGCGATGCACCGATAAGATTTCGAGAACGAGAGCTGAAAGCTGAGAATGAATAAACCCAAAATGATGACCTTCGGAGAATTGAACTGAAAAGACTACTGAATTGCTCCGGATGGTTGAAAAGAATTCTCACAATCAAAAACAATTATGAGAGGATGGCATAAGGCTAGCACCATGAATCTTGAGAGATGGATAAGATTGAGGAGAAACTCTTCTTCGGTCTTCAAAAACTGAGAATGATGACGAGAAACACCACCATGATTTATTGAGGCACTCCGGAATGAAAATTAGAAAGGTTGAAACAAACGATGAAAAGACTTTGAAAGATCTTGGAGAAAGGCATTTGACTAATGATAATTCATTCTTACGTCAACTTTGAAAAGAATTTGAGAAGCTGCGGGAAAATAGAAGAGTCAGGTAAGATCCTGGGAAAAGACCTGTGGGTTAGGGCTCATTTAATAGAAACACCGTTGAACGATTTCTTGAAAAGAGAGATTGCACCGGTTGAATTAAGTTGCTTGAATGAGACAACAACCTCAAGATAGCTTAAACGAATTAGCAAAGGAAACGCGAATCTTCTGAGATATCTTCAGCACTTCAGAATAAATGAATAGCGAGAGGTGAGAAATTAAGAGGTGCAACAGCATGGAAAAGCATTTGAAATGAGGAAAAGGATACGATCAACCCTGAAAGGCTTGAGTTGGAACCATCGGAGAAGGAAAAGAACGAAGAATGATGAACTTGAAGCTCCATTAGAATCTTCATGAGAATCACCGGGTAAGAACATTGAAAGAAAAGAATGGAGAGACTTCACATGAATAAAATGGATACTTGATTAAGATATTCGAGTCCTTGAGGAAAAAGGGTGGGAGGACAGGAAAACAAAGTCAACTTGAAGACGGATAAAACGAACACCGTTGAGAAGAACTGAAAGGTGGTCTTGTGAATGTTGACATGATCAGATCCACTTGAAGAGGAGCACACTGGTTGAGAAGAAACTTACATGACAAGCTCGATGATCAAGAAGGATTTGTGTTCACATAGGAATATGAGAACACCGCCGAGGAAAAAGGCATGGAATCAACATTTGACTTCGAAGCAACTCGAATACCACAACTCAAAATAAAACAAAGGATTGGCTTGCAGAAAAAGCCAGAACAAACATATGATAGAGATTTCGTCCGAAGTTTTCGTGGTGGGGCCCACACGGGCTTGATCGTACAGCACCATCATGTACAAGGCAGTGCACATGACATACGAAGCGTCCCCGAGTCAGCATAGCCAAGGACTCTTTAAGACACAATGAGACCACTGTAAAACCAACCGTGGATAGGCGGACCACTAGACGTCGAACCCCAATTTCATATCATACATCTGTCGGAAAGATATCCTAGGAGCTACTTGAATTCCCACTTATAAACTCCCGAAACTTTCTGGTTATGCAATCAGGTGTTGGGGATACAGGGGAAGCATAATATCTCACCCCAAACTAGCAAATCCTACATCCAGCCGCATCCATCCTTAAACACATAACCAAGAAACCTTCGGAAATCATTTACCTCAACCTTCGAAAAACATCCGTTATACGAGTTATGGCAATACTCCCAAACTCCCGCCCCAGTACTGGGTGGCATCGATGTTATCTCACCAACAACTACATAAAAGAGATTTTCGATGTCGGCGAAACTCGGGTATTCCAGAACTGCAACGATAAAATTGTGACGACAACACCTCGGAGCTCAACTCCCCGGGACACTGCCACAACCCTTAAATGTCAGGAGGCACCAAGAATAATGTTCTTGTCACAAAACCATCGAAATGGTTCCAAGATACCTGCGTGATCCTAATTTTTTTTAGTGAAATTTGAGAAGAGAAGAGTCAAAACTCTACGTCAGGAGGCCTCACCAGAGCGACGAAGGGACCGAGGAGTAAAAAGAAATTTACTCTTCGATACATATAATCTAAGACTCAAAACATTTTTCTAGACTCAACAACGCCAGCGATTCGATCAAGCAGGGGGCTCCTAAGTCAGGGACCTGGCTCTGATACCAACTTGTAACACCCACGATGCGGCTATATCTCCCACGTGTCGGGGCACGACTTAGAGGCATAACCGCATTGTAGGCAGGTCGCAAGAGGGGTAATCTTTACACATCCCATGTACTGAATAAAAAAGGGATAAAGAGTTGGCTTACAATCGCCACTTCACACAATACATAAATATAGCATTACATCATCCAGAATACTAACAAGGTCCGACTACGGAACCAAAATAAAAGAAGACTACCCCTAATGCAAAAGATCCCTGATAGCCCCGACTGGGCTCCACTACTGATCAACTGGAAACGCAACAACACAACGAACACGACCTTCATCGGGCTCCCACTTGAGCTCGGTTGTGTCACCTGCAACTGGTATCATTGGCACCTGCAACTGGTTTTGGAAGTAATCTGTGAGTCACGGGGACTCAGCAATCTCACACCCGCGAGATCGAGACTATTTAAGCTTATGGGTAGGAAAGGGGTAATGAGGTGGAGCTGCAGCAGGCACTAGCATATATGGTGGCTAACATACGCAAATGAGAGCGAGAAGAGAAGCAAAGCATGGTCATAAACTAAAAGTGATCAAGAAGTGATCCTGAAACTACTTACGGTCAAACATAACTCCAAAGCCGTGTTCACTTCCCGGACCCCGCTGAGAAGAGACCATCACGGCTACACACGCGGTTGATGCATTTTAATTAAGTTAAGCGTCAAGTTTCTACAACCGGACATTAACAAATTCTCATCTGCCCGTAACCGCGGGCACGGCTTTCGGAAGTTCAAAACCCTGCAAGGGTGTCCCAACTTATCCCATCACAAGCTCTCACGGTCAACGAAGGATATTCCTTCTCCCAGGAAGACCCGATTAGACCCGGAATCCCGGTTACAAGACATTTCGACAATGGTAAAACAAGACCAGCAAAGCCACCTGAATGTGCCGACAAATCCTGATAGGAGCTGCACATATCTCGTTCTCAGGGCACACCGAATGAGCAAGACGTTGGGTTGGCATAGACCTTGGTTGCCTAGGGGGCGCCGGACATCGCTCAGGTCGGATCAACACTTAGAGAAGCACTGGCCCGTTGGGCAACCAGGGTCTATGCCAACCCGACGTCTTGCTCATCCGGTGTGCCCTGAGAACGAGATATGTGCAGCTCCTATCGGGATTTGTCGGCACATTCGGGTGGCTTTGCTGGTCTTGTTTTACCATTGTCGAAATGTCTTGTAATCGGGATTCCGAGTGTGACCGGGTCTTCCTAGGAGAAGGAATATCCTTCGTTGACCATGAGAGCTTGTGATGGGCTAAGTTGGGACACCCCTACAGGGTTTTGAACTTTCGAAAGCCGTGCCCGCGGTTATGGGCAGATGGGAATTTGTTAATGTCCGGTTGTAGAAACTTGACACTTAACTTAATTAAAATGCATCAACCGCGTGTGTAGCCGTGATGGTCTCTTCTCGGCGGGGTCCGGGAACTGAACACGACTTTGGAGTTATGTTTGACCGTAAGTAGTTTCAGGATCACTTCTTGATCACTTCTAGTTTACGACCATGCTTTGCTTCTCTTCTCGCTCTCATTTGTGTATGTTAGCCACCATATATGCTAGTGCCTGCTGCAGCTCCACCTCATTACCCCTTTCCTACCCATAAGCTTAAATAGTCTTGATCTCGCGGGTGTGAGATTGCTGAGTCCCCGTGACTTACAGATTACTTCCAAAACCAGTTGCAGGTGTCGATGATACCAGTGCAGGTGACATAACCGAGCTCAAGTGGGAGCCCGATGAAGGTCGTGTTCGTCGTGTTGTTGCGTTTCCAGTTGATCAGTAGTGGAGCCCAGTCGAGGCGATCGGGGATCTTTTGCATTAGGGGTAGTCTTCTTTTATTTTGGTTTCGTAGTCGGACCTTGTTTGTATTCTGGATGATGTAATGCTATATTTATGTATTGTGTGAAGTGGCGATTGTAAGCCAACTCTTTATGTCTTTCTTATTCAGTACATGGGATGTGTAAAGATTACCCCTCTTGCGACCTGCCTACAATGTGGTTATGCCTCTAAGTCGTGCCCCGACATGTGGGAGATATAGCCGCATCGTGGGTGTTACAGTGATGCTGATGAAGAGCCACCAAGAGACGCTCCAGTGCGTACTTGTGAGTGGCCTTCTGAAAATTTTATGGATCGAGCGGGAATAAAAGAAGAATTCAACGCATATTTGCGTAACGCTGATCTCATGAGCTTCGAGGAAGAGAAGGCAGTCAATATCATAATCTCACTAGTTCCTTTGTGAGGAGGTTTGAATTTTCAACTTCATGTAATTCTCCAACTGTCCTATTTGATCTTTATGATAAATCTTATACCATGGACTTAGAGGATTTTACCACTGCATGCAAACTTCCACAATGGGGTAGTATAAGGGATCCTCACAAATCTGAATTTAGTGATTTTCTTGCTAGCATAACTGTGGGAGAATCTAGAGATATTACACAAGCTACCATAGGGAGCATTCACTTTCCTGCTATATATTATTTTTCTCTCTTCATAGGTAGATGCATAAATGGTAAAGATGAGGCATGTCACGTGTGTGTCCCTGACCTCAGTATTCTTAGGAGTGCTGTGTTTGGAGACAAATCATATAATTTGGGAGCCATTGTTGCACGTAGGTTGCATCTTAATAGATGTAATGGAGATTTCTTTGGTGGAATTTATGCAACCCGCATAGCTAATTTTCTTGGTATAGATGTACACGAAGATGATATTGAATTACCACCTGCTTACCTAGACTTTAATGCTATGGTTCATCACCAATTTGTTGAGAGGAATGAATCACCTCTCCAGTACGACTAATCTTTGATAGACGCCGTGCTGTCCGTATTACTCTCCCTGCCCCTGCCTTCTTTGATTATCAGGCAAGAGGAGGATATACTATTACCAGAGAGGAGGCAGATGAGTACGAGAGGTGAGAGGAGGCCGCTCGTCGCCACGCTGCAGCTCAGCAGGCGATAGCTGCTGCATCTCAGTACGACCCCAGCTACTATTATGGATATCAGCCAGGCCAGCCATGGCCATAGACCAACTTAGGCCAAAAGCCTAAGCTTGGGGGAGTACGTATTTCTCACCAACATTACATTTATGCTCACACACTCATTGCTAGATGTCGGTGCTCATACTTTTTCGTTGTATCATCCATGCTAGCTTATTTTCCTTTTTATGCTTTCTTCTTGTGTGTTTAATAAACCTTAAGAGAAAACCAAAAAAATTAGTTGTAGCTTTTTATCAGTTTACTTTCCATGCTTGTAGTAGTAATTAAAAAGAAAACCCAAAAATATTTCCTGTTCTTCTTTTGCTTGTTGGGAGCTTTCCCGTGTAAATAGTTTTATTTCTTTTCTTTTCTTTGGGGGTCGATAGGAGAAGACCATGATTAAATTGTTGAAGTGGCTCTTATATGCATTATTGTTGATCTGACAAAAGAGCCCATATTGCCTTGTCTTCTCCTGTTTATTGAATGCTTGCAGATTCCAGCTTAGTCCAATGCATGTGCACTATTATTATTATTCACACTATTCGGTCGTGCAAGTGAAAGGCAATTATGATGATATATGATGGACTGACTGAGATGAGAAAAGCTGGTATGAACTCGACCTCTTTTGTTTTTGTAAATATGATTAGTTCATCTTTCCTGATTCAGCCTATTATGAATAAACATGTTTGCAATGACAACTAGAGATCATAGTTTCTTATGCCATGCTTGATTAGCTATGAGTTATAACTGTTTACCTTGCGTGCCAACATGCTATTAAAATGGTTATGATGTGGTATGATAGGGTGGTATCCTCCTCTGAATGATTTAAGTGACTTGACTTGGCACATGTTCACACATGTAGTTGAAACAAAATCAACATAGCCTTCACGATATTTATGTTCATGGTGGATTATATCCTACTCATGTTTGCATTCGGTGTTGATTAATTTTAATGCATGTTCATGACTGTTGTCGCTCTCTAGCTGGTCGCTTCCCAGCCTTTTGCTAGCCTTCACCTGTACTAAGCGGGAATACTGCTTGTGCATCCAAACTCCTTAAACCCCAAAGTTATTCCACATGAGTCCACTACACCTACCTATATACGGTATCTACCTGCCGTTCCAAGTAAATTTGTATGTGCCAAACTCTAAACCTTCAAATAAATATCCTGTTTTGTATGCTCGAATAGCTCATGTATCAACTAGGGTTGTCTGTATCTTCCATGTTAGGCGGGTTATTCTCAAGAGGAGTGGACTCCGCTCCTCACTCACGAGATAAATGGCTGGTCACCGGGATGCCCAGTCCCATGCTTTGTGCAAACTAAATCAAAATAATTGCAAACAAAACTCCCCTTGGGACTCTTGTTAGTTGGAGGCACTCGTTGCTTCGAGCAAGCCATGGATTGATGCTTGTGGTGGAAGGGGGAGTATAAACTTTACCATTCTGTTTGGGAACCGCATATAATGTGTGTAGCATGGAAGATATCGCCATCTCTTGGTTGTTATGTTGACAATGAAAGTATACCGCTCAAAATATTATTCACCTCTATTTCAAAACCGAGCTCTGGCACCTCTACAAGTCCCTGCTTCCCTCTGCGAAGTGCCTATCTATTTACTTTTATGCTGAGTCATCATCCTCTTATTAAAAAGCACCAGTTGGAGAGCACTGATGTCATTTGCATTCATTACTATTAGTTTACATTGATTATGAGTTGACTGGATCTCTTTCACCATGAATTACAATGTCTAGTCAGTCCTTGGTCTTTAAAGGTGCTCTGCATTTATGTTTTGCGGTCTCGGAAAGGGCTAGCGAGATACCATCCTATTATATCATATTATGATTGTTTTGAGAAAGTGTTGTCATCCGAGTTTTATTATTATGGCTCACTAGTTGATTATGCTATTGATATGAGTAAACTTGAGACCTATGCGTTATTGCGAATGTGGTTAGTTATAATCTTTGCTGAAAACTTGAATGCTGGCTTTACATATTTACAACAACAAGAGCAAACAGAGTTTGTAAAAGTTTTTCTTTATCACTTTCAGTTTATCAACTGAATTGCTTGAGGACAAGCAAAGGTTTAAGCTTGGGGGAGTTGATACGTCTCCAACGTATCTACTTTTCCAAACACTTTTGCCCTTGTTTTGGACTCTAACTTGCACGATTTGAATGGAACTAACCCGGACTGACGCTGTTTTCAGCAGAATTACCATGGTGTTATTTATGTGCAGGAGCAAACGTTCTCAGAATGACCTGAAACTTCACGTAGACACTTTTCAGAAAATAAGAAAAATACCTGCCAAAGATGAAGGCCAGGGGGCCCATCGTCTCTCCACGAGGGTGGGGGGCGCGCCCCCTACCTCGTGGGCCCCCTGTAGCATCCCCGACTCCAACTCCACCTCCATATATTGAGTTTCAGGGAGAAAAAAATCAGGGAGAAGAAATCATCGCGTTTTGACGATACAGAGCCGCCGCCAAGCCCTAAAACCTATCGGGAGTGCTGATCTGGAGTCCGTTCAGGGCTTCGGAGAGGGGAATCCGTCGCCATCGTCATCATCAACCATCCTCCATCACCAATTTCATGATGCTCACCGCCGTGCGTGAGTAATTCCATCGTAGGCTTGCTGGACAGTGATGGGTTGGATGGGATCTATCATGTAATTGAGTTAGTTTTGTTAGGGTTTGATCCCTAGTGTCCATTATGTTCTGAGATTGATGTTGCTATGACTTTGCTATGCTTAATGCTTGTCACTAGGGCCCGAGTGCCATGATTTCAGATCTGAACCTATTATGTTTTCATCAATATATGAGTGTTCTTGATCCTATCTTGCAAGTCTATAGTCACCTATTATGTGTTATGATCCGTTAACCCCGAAGTGACAATAATCGGGATACTTACTGGTGATGATCGTAGTTTAAGGAGTTCATGTATTCACTATGTGTTAATGCTTTGTTTCGGTTCTCTATTAAAAGGAGACCTTAATATCCCTTAGTTTCCGTAAGGACCCCGCTGCCACGGGAGGGTAGGACAAAAGATGTCATGCAAGTTCTTTTCCATAAGCATGTATGACCATGTTTGGAATACATGCCTACATTATATCAATGAACTAGAGCTAGTTCTGTGTCACCCTAGGTTATGACTGTTACATGATGAACCGCATCCGGCATAATTCTCCATCACCGATCCATTGCCTACAAGCTTTCCATATATTGTTCTTCGCTTATTTACTTTTCCGTTGCTATTGCTATCATCACTACAAAATACCAAAAACATTACTTTTACTATTGTTACCTTTTGCTACCGTTATCACTACTATCATATTACTTTGCTACTAAATACTTTGCTGCAGATATTAAGTTTCCAGGTGTGGTTGAATTGACAACTCAGCTGCTAATACTTGAGAATATTCTTTGGCTCCCCTTGTGTCAAATCAATAAATTTGGGTTGAATACTCTACCCTCGAAAACTGTTGCGATCCTCTATACTTGTGGGTTATCAGGCGGCTCCGGCGAGGGCGGTTCGTGCTCGATCCAGATCAGATCGGGGGAGAGAGGAGTGGAGCGAGTGGGGTGGGTGTCGGTTAGGGTTTGACCAGGGTGGGGGTTATGGGGGGAAGTGGAGGTTGGCTGATTGGGCCTTTGCCCAGTTGAGTCGGCCAGCTTGAGAGCTGGGCCGGTTAGCCGAAGGGGTGTTCTTCCTTTTGTTTTCCTTTTGCTTGTTTTTGTTTTCTGTTTTGTATTTTTTTGTTTATTTTCTTTCTTTACCGTTTTATCTAATTTTCAATATACTTTAGTTTTAGTAAAATACTAAGGTGGTACCTAATTTAGTATATGTAAATAAGCCACATACCAAACATTTCAGTTTTGATGTCTGAAAAGTTTTGATGTTTGTTAATAATCCAAATTGAATTCAAATCGTTTTGAATTAACACAAGATTAGCGACAGTAATCGTGGTGACATGGCATCTTTAGCAGAGGTTTACTGTAGCCTAATTATCGGGCGTTACAAAACTCCTCCACTACAAGAAATCTCGTCCAGAGATTTAGAAGGTAGAGGGAAACAGTGCGGGGTATTCATCACACAAGCGGTCCTCGCGTTCCCAAGTGGCTTCATCTTTAGAATGGTGCGACCACTGGACCTTGAGGAATTTGATCACCTTCTGACATGTGTGGCGTTCAGCTTGGTCAAGAATGCGGACCGGATACTCTTTATAGAAGAGGTCCTGTTCCAATTCGAGCACTTCATGATCCACTGCTTGGATTGGGTCCTTGAAGCAGCGGCGGAGTTGTGACACGTGGAACACATCATGAACCTGAGAAAGGTTCGGCAGAAACTCCAGTTGATATGCCACTTTTCCATGCCTTTCGAGAATAGTGAAGGGACCGATATAGTGAGGAGCTAGCTTGCCCTTGATTCCGAAGCGGTGAGCACCCTTCATTGGTGTAACTCGAAAATAAGCCTTTTCGCTAGGTTGATAGACCATGTCTTTGTGATGACGGTCATACTGACTTTTCTGACGCGACTGAGCAGTCTTGAGATTCCCGCGAATAATGCGGACTTGTTCTTCGGCCTGTTGGATAATATCCGGACCAAAGAGTGGACGTTCCCTGGTTTCTGACCAGTTCAGAGGGGTTCGACACTTTCGTCCATATAACACCTCGAAGGGGGCCATCTTCAGACTAGCTTGATAGCTATTATTATAAGAGAACTTAGCATAAGGGAGAGATTCCTCCCATTTCTTGCCGAAGGAAATTACACAAGCTCGAAGCATGTCTTCAAGAACTTGGTTGACACGTTCAACTTGTCCTTGTGACGGAGGATGAAACGCAATACTGAACGACAGACGAGTTCCCATGGCTTCTTGGAAACTTGCCCAGAATCTTGAAGTGAACAAGCTGCCACGGTCTGAACTGATAACCAGTGGAATACCATGAAGTGAAACAATTCTGGACATGTAGAGAGTTGCAAGCTGACTAGCAGTGATTGTTTTTTTGACCGCCAGAAAATATGCAACTTTAGAAAGCCGGTCAATGACGACAAGAATAGCATCATTACCTTTCTGTGATTTGGGAAACCCAGTGACGAAGTCCATCTCAACATGGTCCTATTTCCATCCAGGAATAGTGATAGGTTGCAGAGTTCCAGCAGGCCTTTGATGTTCTGCTTTGATACGACGGCAAACGTCACACTCAGCAACATAACGAGCAATTTCTTGCTTCATATTAGACCACCAGAATCTCTGACGGATGTCTTGGTACATCTTTGTACTACCGGGATGAATAGACAAAGGCGTATCGTGAGCTTCTTGCATAACCTCCTGTGTCATATCCTGGCTTTCTTGTGAACAAGGCACCACTAGGCGTCCCTTGAAGTACAAGGTGCCATCATCAGCAATAGTGAAGAATGAGGGCTTGCCTTCAGCGAGCGCTTAATCTTGTGGGCTTGAGAGTCATACTTCTGTATTGTTTTGACGCGGTTCACGAGATCTAGTATAGCAACCAGGGTATTGAGAGAACCCTGGGTAAACAATGTGGAGGTTCATCTTGCGTCTCTCAGGAGGAGGGGGAGTGAGTGCACCAGGAAGAACAATATGGAGGTTCAGCTTTCTGAATTCTTCAACAAGCAAGGGTTGAACTTTGTGAACCTGGAGGTGGTTGTAGTAAGACTTGCGGCTCAAGGCATCAGCCATTACATTAGCCTTGCCTGGGGGTATAGGATATACCCATGTCAAAGTCTGCAACTGTCTCCATCCATCTCTGCTGACGGAGGTTTAGGTCTGGCTGAGTAAACAGATACTTTAGACTTTGGTGGTCGGTGAAGATCTCGCAACGATTATCGAGAAGGTAATGTCGCCACTGCTTCAGAGCATGAATGACAGCAGCAAGCTCGAGGTCGTGAACTGGGTAGTTTTCTTCGTGAGGGCGTAGTTGACGAGAGGCATAAGCAATCACTCCGCGCTCTTGCATTAGGACACAGCCTAATCCTTGACGGGAAGCGTCGCAGTAAATGACGAAGTCCTTAGAATCAGGTGGAGCTAGCACTGGGGCAGAAGTCAACTTGTCTTTGAGCGCCTGGAAACTTTCCTGACACTTGTCTGTCCATTGGAACTTGACACCCTTATGCAACAGGTTAGTCAGGGGCCTGACAATCTTGGAGAAGTTCTCGACGAATCGACGGCAATAGCTGGCGAGACCGAGAAAACTTCGGACTTGCTTGACATTCTTCGGAGGCGTCCAATCGAGAATAGACTGGACTCGTTCAGGGTTGACGGCAATACCATCCTTGGAGATGACATGCCCAAGATAGGTTACTTCGGGGAGCCAGAATTCACACTTGGAATACTTAGCGTAGAGTTGATGTTCTCGAAGCTTTTCCAGCACAAGACGAAGATATAACAAGGGAAAATATGATGGCTCAGCTCACCCCAATATGAAATCCTGCTGGTTCATATTGGGGTGAGCTGAGCCATCATATTTTCCATGAACTAGCGATTCATCTCAAGCTGTTGGATCATACCAGCCATGTACTCAGGCGGAGGTGGGGCATAGCCACCACGACCACGACCACCAAGGGTAACCATCCTGCTAAGATATAACAGGGGTAGTTTAACATTGAGAAATTTGCAAAGACAAGCATCATTCACGATGAAGCATGCATAATGAAAGAAGCTCGATATATACTACATAGTAGTCGACATATCTTACAAAAGGGACCATGCATAGAGTTTGGTACACAGAGTTCAGTACATAGACCAAGAACATCATAGGCGGCACACAGGCTCGCGGCGAATGCATCTAATACTAATAAGCAAGCCTACATCAGTCCCAGGAGGAACTGTGGAGGTAGGTGTAGCCTGACAGCTGGTAGTGACGCGATGGGAAGTCCTCCACGTCAGTAGCCTGGGGTCCGCGGATACTCTGGTGCAGAACCCGACGCTCAGGTGGCAGAAGAGGACCAAGTGCGGGAGAGTAGCCTCCCACATCCGGCCAGCCGACACCCTGGGGCATCACGGTCCTAGCAAGGTAGATCACAGAACGCGACAGATCACCAGATCGGACAAGGGGGTGGAACAGCGTCAGAGCACGGTAAAGGTGCTGACGGGTGGTGTACAACTCGTGTCTAAGAGCTCGGTTAGCTCTATCCAGCCCATCAGCATGCAGAACCAGGTTCTGATGGTAGAAGGGCTCTCGGGTGATGGCGGAGTAGGCAGCAGTGTAGTATCCCTCCGCACCAACATCAGATGCGATAGCAATGTGCCTGAAGGGGGAGGTGTCCAACTCCCGATACTCTCCACGAAGACGTGTCAGAGCAGCATAAGCATCATCATAGACTGCCACGTCGATAGTCACTCCAACACCATGAGCAGTGTGCATCACGGTAGTGGAGTCATACTCCCGAGAGTAGAGGTGGACGATGGCACGGTACTGCTCCTGGTTAAAGTCCTGGTACTGCTCGTACACGGTGTACTCGGGGTGCCAGCGATAACCCAGATAGGTCATCATCTCAGCTAACACAGTAGGTGATCCTGAGACACCAATGGTCGTTGTGTGGCGCACGACCTGCCTCGTGGGTTCCATCTGAAAACAAAGATGTTTCAAAGGAGTCAAATGACAGTGTGGATATTGTTCAAAATACCGCTCTAAGGAATAACTAGGGCTTATCCAACTTTGGGGTGAATGTGGTCACGAGATCCTAATGTTAGAGTTAGTAAATTCGTTTAACCCGAGTAGAAAATAGTTCAGAGTTCCAGAGTAAAGATCGAGGAGTAAAAGATCCTAATACCACCCAAATGGCCATGTGGGCCCGTAAGACACACAACCATGTTAGTAAAAAGTTTTGCAATGTCTAGACTCGACTTTGGCCAAGGAGTGTGGAAGGGGGATTCCTACAGGCAGTCAGCTCTGATACCAACTTGTGATGCCCCGATTCAATCGTACACTAATCATATACGCAAACGTGTATGATCAAGAACATGGACTCACGGGAAGATATCACAACACAACTCTATAGATAAAATAAGTCATACAAGCATCATATTACAAGCCAGGGGCCTCGAGGGCTTGAATACAAGAGCTCGATCATAGACGAGTCAGCGGAAGCAACAATATCTGAGTACAGACATAAGTTAAACAAATTTGCCTTAAGAAGGCTAGCACAAACTGGGATACAGATCAAAAGAGGCGCAAGCCTCCTGCCTGGGATCCTCCTGAACTACTCCTGGTCGTCGTCAGCGGCCTGCGCGTAGTAGTAGGCACCTCTAGTGTAGTAGGAGTCGTCGTCGACGGTGGCGTCTAGCTCCTGAACTCCATCGTCTGGTCGCAACAATCGAGTATAGAAAGAGGAAAAAAAGGGGAGCAAAGCAACCGTGAGTACTCATCCAAAGTACTCACAAGCAAGGAGCTACACTACATATGTATGCATTGGTATCAAATGGAAAAGGGTAGCATATGTGGACTGAACTTTAGAATGCTAGAATAAGAGGGGGATAGCTAGTCCTGTCGAAGACTACGCTTCTGGCAACCTTCATCTTACAGCAGAAGAAGAGAGTAGATGGTAAGTTAACCAAGTATCATCGCATAGCATAATCCTACCTGGCGATCCTCCCCTCTCGCCCTGTGAGAGAGCGATCACCGGTTGTATCTGGCACTTGGAAGGGTGTGTTTTATTAAGTGTCCGTTTCTAGTTGTCATAAGGTCAAGGTACAACTCCGGGCCGTCATTTTACCGAGGGACACGGATATTCGAATATATCAACTTCCCTGTAGGGGTGCACCACATTTCCCAACACGCTCGATCCCCTTTGGCCGGACACACTTTCCTAGGTCATGCCCGGCCTCGGAAGATCAACATGTCGCAGCCCCACCTAGGCACAACAGAGAGGTCAGCACGCCGGTCTAAATCCTATGACGCAGGGGTCTGTGCCCATCGCCCATTGCACACCTGCACGTTGCGAGGGCGGCCGAAAACAGACCTAGCCTCCCTAATACAAGAGCAGGCATTCCAGTACAATCCGGCGCGTGCCGCTCAGTCGCTAACGTCACGAAGGCTTCGGCTGATACCATGACGTCGAGTGCCCATAATTGTTCCCGTGTAGTTGGTTAGTGCATATAGGCTAGTGGCCAGACTCAGATCAAATACCAAGATCTCGTTAAGCGTGTTAATTTGAAATAACCGCGGACGCCGACCAGGGCTAGGCCCACCTCTCTCCTAGGTGGTCTCAACCTACCCTGTCGCTCCGCCACAAAGGTTCACTCAGAGAGCCATGAGGACAAACGTCCTTTCGGACCCAACCCGTGAATCACTCGCGGGTACTCTACGAGCCGGCCCGACTTTAATCACCACAAGTATCATATAATATGTACATAAGTATATACTCGTGATCACCTTCCGAGTGATCACGGCCCGATAGTATAGCATGGCAGACGGGCAAGAATGTAGGGTCACTGATGATAAACTAGCATCCTATACTAAGCATTTAGGATTGTAGGTAAGGTATCAATAACTGTAGGAACAATGACAGGCTATGTATCAGGATAGGATTAATGGAAAGCAGTAACATACTACACTACTCTAATGCAAGCAGTAGAGAGAAGAATAGGCGATATCTAGTGATCAAGGGGGGGGGGGCTTGCCTGGTTGCTCTGGCAAGTAGGGGTCCTCAACAACGTAGTCAGTCGGGGCACCAGCAGCGGCGTCAGTCTCGTAGTCTACCAGAGAGAAGAGGGGGAAGAAATAATGAATACAATGCAAACAGATGCATATTGATGCATGACATGACAAGTAACGGTGCTAGGTGTGCCCTAACGCGATATGAGGTGATACCGGTGAAGCGGGGAAACATCCGAGAAAATATCCCCGGTGTTTCGCATTTTCGGACGGATGAATCGGAGGGGGAAGTTGCGTGTTTTCTATGCTAGGGGTGTGTGGCAGACGAACAGGCTGCGCATCCAAATTCTTCTTGTCGTTCTGAGCAACTTTCATGTACAAAGTTTTTCCATTCGAGCTACGGTTTATTTTATATTGATTTTAAAAGATTTAAATCATTTTTAGCATTTATTTAACTATTTTAATTCAACATTATCCAGAATAGTGCTTGCTGACATCAACATGATGTCAGCAGTCAAACAGTCAGTTGACTAAGTCAAACTGACATGTGGGTCCCACTGTCGTTTACTAAGACTAACTAAACAAGTTTAATTAGTTAGTTAATTGATTAGTTTAATTAATAAAAATTAATTAAGTTAATTGATTCTTTATTTATTATTATTATTTTAAAAATTCTTTTTTTAAATTCGTTCTGGGGCCGTGGGGCCCCCGTGTCATAGGCCCAGGGGGTTATAGGGCGTGGCCCGAACGGGCGTGCGGGCAGTGGGCGCACTGCTCGTCGAGGCAGACCCGAGGCGACGGGGCTGGCGCGTGCGTGCGCCGGAATGCCAGCGCTGGGCGCGTGGGCGGCGGCGCAGCTCGCCGGACGGCCGCTGAGGGAGTCCTGGATTAGGGGGTCCTCGGACAACCGGACTATGTAATTTGGCCGGACTATTGGACTATGAGTATACAAGATTGAAGGCTTCGTCCCGTGTCCGGTTGGGACTCTCCTTTGTGTGGGAGGCAAGCTTGACGATTCGGATATGTAGATCTCCTTCTCTGTAACCGACTCTGTGTAACCCTAGCCCCCTCCGGTGTCTATATAAACCGGAGGGTTTAGTCCGTAGGACAAGAACAATCATAATCATAGGCTAGCTTCTAGGGTTTAGCCTCTACGATCTCGTGGTAGATCAACTCTTGTAATACTCATATCATCAAGATCAATCAAGTAGGAAGTAGGGTATTACCTTCATCGAGAGGGCCCGAACCTGGGTAAACATTGTGTCCCCCGCCTCCTATTACCATCAGCCTTAGATGCACAATTCGGGACCCCCTACCTGAGATCCGCCGGTTTTGACACCGACATTGGTGCTTTCATTGAGAGTTCCACTGTGCCGTCACGATAAAGGCTTGATGGTTCCTTCGATCATCGGCAACGACGCGATCCAGGGTGAGGTTTTTCTCCTCGTATAGATCTTCGTATTCGACGGCTTCGTACTGCGGGCCAACTCGCTTGGCCATCTGGAACAGATCGAGAGCTACGCCCCTGGCCATCAGGTCATGTTTGGAAGCTTGAACTATACTGCCGACATCCGCGGAGACTTGATCTTCGATGGATTCGAGCCCATGTCAGGTGCGCCGCACAGTCACGACGAGCATGACTTAGCTCTGCCGTCGGACGGTGTTCGGGGGATCACACCTGCGGCTACTCTGGCCCTCAATCTGGAGCAGATCGTGCCGTCCGAGGACGGGTGGATGGACCCTGCCACGGGGCCGCACACTCAGCGGCGATAGAGCCGAATACTGACTTCACGTCCTATGAGACCTGTGTCATCGGACCCTTAGATTCGTCCCCGGCCACACGCTCCGAACCGCTTGCGTCCGTACCTATCGAATCTGATTGGGCACCAATCATGGAGTTTACCTCCGTGGATATCTTTCAGCACTCGCCCTTGGGCGACGTGCTAAATTCATTGAGGTCTCTCTCCTTGTCAGGAGACCTGATAGAGGCAAAGGTGTCCCGTCTTTCGATGAGATGATGGATATCGCTTTGGTGGCAGTCGACTTTGACGATCCGACTACGAACGTGCGAGGACGTCGCGCCTTAGCAATCGCTAAACCAACTCCGAGAGGTTATTGACCACGCCGGAGCACGATCAACCTGACCACGAGGGTATGTTTCCTGCGAGCAAACGAAGAACAAGCAAGAAACTGAGATTGCAATCTGGTTATTGCGAATATAAGATGAAAGCTTTATTGATCAAGGTGGGGTTCTATGACGCCTTTGTCTGGTCGTTGAACACAAACGAAGTACGCGAAGTTGCAGCTATGGCGAACTTTTAATCTAAACAAAACCCAAAGTCTAAACGGTGCCCTAAGGGCTGTATATATGGAGGAAGAGAGGGGGAATTTCGTGGCCCTTGGTGGAGGGGTCCGAAATCAACCCTATCTCTTGTTTCCCCACACATACGGACTCGAAAAATAGCCTATACTTATGTATTTCGAAATTACATGGGCCTGGCCCAATAAAAAGGTGACGCAACACCTATAATAGCCTCGGGACGAAATTTATGAAGTGACATCTTGTATATTTCGTCCAAGGCTTCATGCACCCATTATGGTGGCTTCAAAGTCCTGAAATCATCACTTGTAACTCCGTTCTTGTTCCCCTTGCGCATGGCATCATCTCCATGCTTGTTTTTGCTCCAATGTTCATCCTTCTCCAAGCTAGGCCCTTCATTTGTAAGCAAAACAAACGTATCCAATTTAGGCAGCATCATATTCTCATGAACATTAGAATCATTACCAAGAAACGAAAGTACCTGATAATTTAATTGGCGTGCGCGAGCTCTAGTAATTGGTCCCGTATATGTAGCAGTAGGGGCTGTGGGTGTAACAATGGTATTGATGTCCTCATCAAGACCCTTGGCCGAACTATGTCCGGCTTGAGTGGGAAGCGGACGATGAAGAAATTCATTCCCCACCCACCACCCACTTAATAGCCACCGTCGACGACTTAACCAACATGCTTGATTTCGGCTCCGAAGACATCGACGGTATGGATGACGATGCAGGAGAAGAACATGAACCACCGCCCACAGGGTGCTGGACAGCCACCTCATCATATG
>NC_057803.1:249073270-249131393 GCF_018294505.1 Triticum aestivum
GGTGGACACCCCTAAAGAAAGCAATGGCAATAAGGCAACAGAGGATAATCCCCTTGAGAAGCAATCTAACCACCGGCGTCATCGACGCCGCTCTAAGCCCCGCCATAGCAAAAGCAGCGATACCGTCACAAGAGACAATAACGTTGCGGATAGTGCCGAAGACGAAGACAATCCCCTCCAGCCAGGCTTCAAGCGGGAGGATGGGCAAGCCAGCCCCAAGGAATAGGAGACAGACAGAGAATCAGAGGATGACAATTACATGCCCCTCTCCGATGACGAGGTGAGCCTCGGCGACGAAAAATTCATTGTGCCTGAGGATCCCGTCGAGCAGGAGCGCTTGAAGCGCCGGCTTATAGCCACAACAAAAAGCCTGAAGAAAAAGCAGCAGCAGCTTCAAGTTGATCAAGATCTGCTAGCGAATAGATGGACCAAGGTCCTGGCAGCCGAGGAATACGAACTCGAGCGCCCAACCAAAAGTTACCCAAAGCGTAGGTTGCTACCCCAACTCGAGGAGGAAGCATTAAAGCCTACACTACCAGCGTATGATGCGGCTGACCAGCCACCTCGTGGCCGAGACAAAGCGGCGTATCAGCCTGAAGTCTAGCCCGCACCCCATCGCCAGTCAAACAAAAACACCAAGGCCCGAGGCTACACGCAGGACCTGTGAGACGTATTGGAAAACAAAGCAGGTCATACAAGATCGATCTACGGATCACGGGGGCGCGCCCCAACGCGTGACGACGACCATCACGCCGGATATACTAAAAGCAAATCCAGTCGGGCCAAATACAGCAGACAAGACTCGTATGAACTGCCTCGTGATATAGCCCGGCACAGAGGCGTCGCACACCCCCTATGCTTCACCAACGAAGTAATGGATCACGAATTCCCAGAAGGGTTTAAACCCATGAATATTGAATCATATGATGGTACAACAGACCCTGTGGTATGGATTGAAGATTTCCTCCTCCACATCCACATGGCCCGTGGTGACGATCTACATGCCATCAAGTACCTCCCACTAAAACTCAAAAGGGCCGCCTCGACATTGGCTGAATAGCCTGCCGGCAAACTCCATTGGTAGTTGGGAGAACTTGGAAGACGCATTCCTTGAAAACTTCCAGGGCACTTATGTGCGACCACCGGATGCTGATGACTTGAGTCACATAACCCAACAGCCCGGGGAGTCAGCCAGGAAATTCTAGACTCGGTTCCTAACTAAAAAGAACCAAATTGTCGACTGTCCGGATGCCGAGGCCTTAGCGGCATTTAAGCATAACATCCGCGATGAGTGGATTGCCCGACACCTCGGCCAAGAGAAGCTGAAGTCCATGGCAGCCCTCACGACACTCATGACCCGCTTTTGTGCGGGCGAGGACAGCTGGCTGGCTCGCAGCAACAACACATCAAGAAATCCTGGCAATTCAGATGCCAGAGATAGCAATGGCAAGCCACATCGCAACAGACACAAGCGCCGCAACAACGGCGACAACACCGAAGACACGGCAGTCAATGCCGGATTCAGTGGCTCTAAGTCCGGTCAGCGGAAAAAGCCGTTCAAAAGAAGCAATCCGGGGCCCGTACAATTTGGACCGCATACTCGATCGCTCGTGTCAAATTCACGACACTCCCGATAAACCAGCCAACAACACCAACAGAGAATGTTGGGTGTTCGAACAGGTCGGCAAGTTGAATGCTGAAAATATGGAAAAGGGGCTGCATAGCGACGACGAGGAGGAGCCCCGGCCGCCGAACACAGGAGGACAGAAGAAATTTCCTCCCCAAGTGAAAACGGTGAATATGATATACGCAACCCATATTCCCAAGCGGGAACGGAAGCGTGCACTAAGGGACGTCTATGCGATGGAGCCAGTCGCCGCAAAGTTCAACCCATGGTCTTCCTGTCCGATCACTTTCGATCGCAGGGACCACCCTACCAGTATCCGCCATGGCAATTCTGCCGCATTGGTCCTTGACCTCATCATTGACGGATTTCACCTCACTCGAGTCCTTATGGACGGTGGCAGCAGCCTGAACCTGCTCTATCAGGATACAATGCACAAAATGGGTATCGACCCCTCGAGGATCAAACCCACAAAAACCACCTTTAAAGGTGTCATACCAGGTGATGAGGACATCAATACAATTGTTACACCCACAGCCCTGCTGCTATACATACTGGACCAATTACTAGAGCTCGTGCACGCCAACTAAATTACCAGGTACTTTCGTTTCTTGGTAATGATTCTAATGTTCATGAGAATATGATGCTGCCTAAATTGGATACATTTGTTTTGCTTACAAATGAAGGGCCTAGCTTGGAGAAGGATGAACATTGGAGCAAGAACAAGCATGGAGATGATGGCATGCGCAAGGGGAACAAGAACGGAGTTACAAGTGATGATTTCAGGACTTTGAAGCCACCATAATGGGTGCATGAAGCCTTGGACGAAATATACAAGATGCCACTTCATAAATTTCGTCCCGAGGCTATTTTAGGTGCTGTGTCACCTTATTTTTGGGCCAGGCCCATGTAATTTCGAAATACATAAGTATAGGCTATTTTTAGAGTACGTATGTGTGGGGAAACAAGAGATAGGGTTGATTTCGGACCCCTCCACCAAGGGCCACGAAATTCTCCCCCTCTTCCTCCATATATACAGCCCTTAGGGCATCATTTAGACTTCGGGTTTTGTTTAGATTAAAAGTTCGCCATAGCTGCAACTTCGCGTACTTCGTTTTTGTTCAACGACCAGACAAAGGCGTCACAGAACCCCACCTTGATCAATAAAGCTTTCATCTTATATTCGCAATATCCAGATTGCAATCTCAGTTTCTTGCTTGTTCTTCGTTTGCTCGCAGGAAACAGACCCTCGTGGTCAGGTTGATCGTGCTCCGGCGTGGTCAATAACCTCTCGGAGTTGGTTTAGCGATTGCTAAGGCGCGACATCCTCGCACGTTCGTAGTCGGATCGTCAAAGTCGACTGCCACCAAAGCGATATCCATCATCTCATCGAAAGACGGGACACCTTTGCCTCTATCAAGTGGTATCAGATTTCCAGGTTGCTCGGTGAGATTTTACAGTTTTTCGTAGTTTAGATCGAGTCTGTTCTTCATACCTACAGTCCACGAAAAAGCCAAAAAAAAATTAGGGTTAGTTCATCATATCCGAACCAATCTGAGCCTTTGCATAATCTTTTTAGGGTTTTGCTTTGTTGAATTTGCGTTTGCATCATCGTGTCTAGTTGCTGGTCTTAGCGTTAGTCTTTTAGAGTTTCGAGTTCTGGTCATAAGTTGTCACGCCGCCACCGCACCATCATCATCGCCCCTGTCACCTACCACCACCGCTCCGAATCCGTATCCATATACCACCACCAATCCGTATCCATATACCACCACCGATCCATATCCATATATTACCACCGCTGCCATATACCACCACCGCTGCCATATACCACCACCATATATCCACCACCAATCCGAGTTCCTTGCATATTAGGTGTGTTTTTGAGATCCATCTAGATTCCGACTCGTGTTTCCTTGCCGGAGTAGGTTTCGAAAAAAAAAGAGTCCGGAAACCACCCTCCGTTTAGGCCCAAATTTTTTCGAAAACGCATTTTTCGAAAAAATTTCTGGCTATCCTATTTTTAGGTGTTTCTGAGTGTTTTGAGACAGGTGCCATTATAGGCAGTTTTTTTGACCCATTTCTAGTTTTTGGGTCCGGGCAGTCGAAAAAACGAAAAAAAAATTGGTCGAAAAAATTTCGTGCCCATCCTGTCAGTTTGACCTAGGAAGAGTTTTGAGACACTCGCCATTATAGTGATTTTTCGCAAAAAAAAAGCAGCGCAAAAAAAAAGAGCGCAAAAAAAAAGAGCGAAAAAAAAATTCCAGAGTGTGCTTTTTCCTTGTTTACGTGCAGCGCCGTGATTCTGTTAGTGTTCTAGGCTCGCGTCTCTAGCACGGTCTAGCCTAGGACCAGCACAGTACCGTCGTTGAGCGTTTATTCAACTTTGCATCTCTGAATTGATTATTGCTGACCCTTCTTGCTACCATATTATAAGCCTTCCCAGCTCCACATACATCTACGTCGTGCGTTTGACTCTCCCTGGTAATCGTTCTATCCAAGCTTTGAGAGTTTTGACTACAACGGTTGCCGATCACCGCCTGCTGCTGGGTAAGAACTGGTAAGAATTTGAGTTTTGCTTGACGGGTTTGTGATACACCACCACCACTTCTTAGTAGTCTGTAGGATCATATTCTTGTGTGTTTCTATTTGCTGCTAACCATGGTAGGATCACAAGCCGATGAGACTGATTGGGAGAACCTGATGAACAAACAGCTACATGATAAATTTCAGCAAATGATGAGTGGACAGGTGCAAGATGTGCTAAACAGATTTGACGAGGCCATGGAGAAGATAGATGGCATGGAGAAGACGTTCGAAACAAAGCTTGATAGCAAGTTTACTGAATTGCTCGCGCGTTTACCACCACCACCGCCGGCTGCACCTATCGCACCTCTGCAACACCAACAACGACGCATCCTTCCGAATCAGTATGGACGAGCGAAGCGTGTACCTATTGAGGATGGCCAAACTTCTGGTGCTGCTGTTCCTGTTATTGATGCTTCTTTGGCTCCTGCTACTGCTGCTGCTGGTACCCAGGAGGATGATGAGTATGCGGGCGATTATGAGGATGAGGTTGATCAAAATCAGAACTACGTGCACCCACCAGCACCACCACCAGCAGGTCGACCTCAGGTATATATTCGTAATGGTAGGCCTGCACCACCACCTCAGGTACGAGATGATGTGCATATTCCTAAACTAAAATTGAATATTCCACCATTTGAGGGTAGATATGTTCCTGATATATATCTTACTTGGGAGTTAGAAACTGAACGACATTTTACATGTTTACAATATCTCGAGGAGAGATGGGTTGCTGCTGCTGTTTGTGCTTTCACTAGTTTTGCATGTGTATGGTGGTTTGAAGATTGTAGATTATATCCTATTCCAACTACTTGGGCTGCTTTGAAAACTGCTATGCGTACGCGTTGGGTTCCACCATATTATCAACGTGAATTGCTTCAAAAATTGCAGCGTTTAAGACAAGGGAAAAATTCTGTAGAAGAATATTATCAGGAATTACAAACTGGCATGATTAGATGTGTTATTGTTGAGGAGAATGAAGCTATGCTTGCACGTTTTCTGGGTGGATTAAATAGAGAGATTCAGACCATTCTAGACTATAAGGAGTATACTAATATCACTCGTTTATTCCATCTTGCTTGTAAAGCTGAACGTGAAGTGCAGGATCGACAAGCATTGGCGCGATCTAACTTTTTTGCAGGCCGACCTTCATCATGGACACCACGTGCATCTTCTACTTCAACTGCACCAGCACCTCAATCAGGTGCCTCCTCCAGTCGTGATACAAGAAAACAGGCACAACCACCATTATCTGCCAAGAGCGCACCTACTGGGCCTGCACAGAGTTCTTCTTCTTCCATGGCATCAACAGGGCACACAAGTGATATTATTTGTCGTCGTTGTAAGGGAGGAGGTCATTATGCGAGAGAATGCAAATCTCCGCATGTGATGATTGCTACCGCAGATGGTGGATATGAGTCCGCTAGTGACTATGATGAGGAGACTTTGGCTCTTATTACACGTGAAGAACATGGTGGAGATGATTCTGATCATGAGGCGCAATACATGGCTCCTGAAGACGCTGACAGGTATGAATGTTTAGTTGCTCAACGTGTTTTGAGTGTGCAGGTCACACAAGCTGAGCAAAATCAGAGGCACAATTTGTTCCATACCAAGGGAGTTGTGAAGGAACGTTCTGTGCGCGTCATAATAGACGGAGGGAGCTGCAACAACTTGGCTAGCATGGAGATGGTGGAGAAGCTTTCTATCACCACAAGACCACATCCACATCCTTACTACATCCAATGGTTCAACAACAGCGGCAAGGTTAAGGTAACACGTACTGTTCGTGTGCATTTTAGTATCTCTACATATGCTGATTATGTTGATTGTGATGTGGTACCTATGCAAGCATGTTCCTTATTACTTGGTAGACCATGGCAATTTGATAAAAACTCTGTACACCATGGTAGAAACAATCACTATACTCCTGTTCATAAGGATAAAAATATTACTTTGCTTCCTATGACTCCTGATTCCATTTTGAAAGATGATATTAATAGAGCTAATAAAGCAAAACAGGAGAAGAATAAGAGTGAAAATCAGATTGTGGCAAAAGAATTTGAGCAACAAATGAAGCCTAATAATTAACCATCTAGTGTTGCTTCTGAAATTAAATTGAAAAGTGCATGTTTATTTGCCACCAAATCTGATATTGATGAGCTAGATTTCAGCAAATCTGTTTGCTATGCTTTTGTGTGCAAAGAGGCATTATTTTCATTTGAGGACGTGCTTTCCTCTTGGCCTCCTACTGTCACTAACATTTTGCAGGAGTTCGCTGACGTCTTTCCACAAGACGTGCCACCGGGATTACCGCCTATTCGAGGGATTGAGCATCAGATTGACTTAATTCCCGGTGCTTCACTGCCAAACCGTGCACCATACCATACCAATCCAGAGGAGACGGAGGAGATTATGCGTCAAGTACAAGAGCTTCTCGACAAAGGTTATATACGCGAATCCCTTAGTCCTTGTGCTGTTCCTATTATTCTAGTGCCGAAAAAGGATGGTACATCACGTATCTGTGTTGATTGTAGAGGCATTAATAATATTACTATTCGTTATCGTCATCCTATTCCTAGGCTCGATGATATGCTTGATGAATTGAGTGGCTCTACAATATTCTCCAAAGTTGATTTGCGTAGTGGATACCATTAAATTCGTATGAAATTGGGAGATGAATGGAAAACAACATTTAAAACTAAGTTTGGATTATATGAGTGGTTAGTCATGCCTTTTGGGTTAACTAATGCACCTAGTACTTTCATGAGATTAATGAACGAAGTTTTACGTGCTTTCATTGGACGATTTGTGGTAGTTTACTTTGATGACATATTGATTTATAGCAGATCTTTGGAAGAACATTTGGAACATTTACGTGCTGTTTTTATTGCTCTACGTGATGCACGTTTGTTTGGTAACCTTGGGAAGTGCACCTTTTGCATCGACCGAGTATCTTTTCTTGGCTATGTTGTTACTCCAGACGGAATTGAAGTTGATAAAGCCAAGATTGAAGCTATTGAGAGTTGGCCGTAGCCCAAAACAGTCACACAAGTGAGGAGTTTTCTTGGCCTCGCTGGATTCTATAGGCGTTTTATGAGAGATTTCAGCACCATTGCTGCACCTCTCAATGAGCTTACAAAGAAAGATGTGCCTTTTCTTTGGGGTACCGCACAGGAAGAAGCCTTCTCGGTATTGAAAGATAAGTTGACACATGCTCCTTTACTCCAACTTCCTGATTTTAATAAGACTTTTGAGCTTGAATGTGATGCTAGTGGAATTGGATTAGGCGGTGTGTTATTACAAGATGGCAAACCTGTTGCATACTTTTCTGAAAAATTGAGTGGGCCTAGTCTGAATTATTCTACTTACGATAAAGAATTATATGCTCTTGTTCGGACTTTAGAAACATGGCAACATTATTTATGGCCCAAAGAATTTGTTATACATTCTGATCATGAATCTTTGAAACATATTAAAAGTCAAGCTAAACTGAATCGTAGACATGCTAAATGGGTTGAATTCATTGAGACTTTTCCTTATGTCATTAAACACAAGAAGGGAAAAGAAAATGTTATTGCTGATGCATTGTCTCGCCGCTATACTATGCTTTCACAACTTGACTTCAAAATATTTGGTTTGGAGACCATCAAAGATCAATATGTGCATGATGCTGATTTTAAAGATGTAATGCAGAATTGTAAAGAAGGAAGAATGTGGAACAAGTTTGTTGTTAACGATGGATTTGTGTTTCGTGCTAACAAGCTATGCATTCCAGCTAGCTTCGTTCGTCTTTTGTTGTTGCAGGAGGCGCATGGAGGAGGATTAATGGGACACTTTGGCGTGAAGAAGACGGAGGACGTACTTGCTACACATTTCTTTTGGCCAAAGATGAGACGGGATGTTGAGCGTTTTATTGCTCGCTGCACTACATGTCAAAAAGCTAAGTCACGACTCAATCCTCCTTGTTTATATATGCCTTTGCCTGTACCTAGTGTTCCTTGGAGGATATATCTATGGACTTTGTTTTAGGTTTACCTCGAACAAAGAAGGGGAGGGATAGCATATTTGTTGTCGTGGATAGATTCTCAAAAATGACACACTTTATACCATGTCATAAAAGCGATGATGCTGTTAATGTTGCTGATTTGTTCTTTCGTGAAATCATTCGCTTGCATGGTGTGCCAAATACTATTGTTTCAGATCGTGATACTAAATTTCTTAGCCACTTTTGGAGATGTTTATGGGCTAAGTTGGGGACTAAACTGCTTTTTAGTACTACTTGTCACCCCCAAACTGATGGACAAACTGAAGTAGTCAATAGAACGTTGTCTACTATGCTTAGGGCTGTTTTGAAGAATAATAAGAAAATGTGGGAGGAATGCTTGCCTCATATTGAATTTGCTTATAATCGTTCATTGCATTCTACTACTAAGATGTGCCCTTTTGAAGTTGTGTATGGTTTCCTACCTCGTGCACCTATTGATTTGTTGCCTCTTCCATCTTCGGAGAAGGTTAATTTTGATGCTAAACAACGTGCTGAATTGATTTTAAAAATGCATGAGTTAACTAAGGAAAACATTGAGCGTATGAATTCTAAATATAAACTTACTGGAGATAAGGGTAGAAAACATGTTGTGTTTGCACCTGGAGATCTTGTTTGGTTACATTTGCGTAAGGATAGATTTCCTGATTTGCGCAAATCAAAGTTAATGCCACATGCTGATGGTCCCTTTAAGGTGTTAGAGAAAGTAAATGATAATGCATATAAACTTGAGCTGCCTGCAGATTTTGGGGTTAGTCCCACTTTTAACATTACAGATTTGAAGCCTTATTTGGGTGAGGAAGATGAACTTCCATCAAGGACGACTTCATTTCAAGAAGGGGAGGATGATGAGGACATCAATACAATTGTTACACCCACAGCCCCTGCTGCTATACATACTGGACCAATTACTAGAGCTCGTGCACGCCAACTAAATTACCAGGTACTTTCGTTTCTTGGTAATGATTCTAATGTTCATGAGAATATGATGCTGCCTAAATTGGATACATTTGTTTTGCTTACAAATGAAGGGCCTAGCTTGGAGAAGGATGAACATTGGAGGAAGAACAAGCATGGAGATGATGGCATGCGCAAGGAGAACAAGAACGGAGTTACAAGTGATGATTTCAGGACTTTGAAGCCACCATAATGGGTGCATGAAGCCTTGGACGAAATATACAAGATGCCACTTCATAAATTTCGTCCCGAGGCTATTTTAGGTGCTGCGTCACCTTATTTTTGGGCCAGGCCCATGTAATTTCGAAATACATAAGTATAGGCTATTTTTAGAGTACGTATGTGTGGGGAAACAAGAGATAGGGTTGATTTCGGACCCCTCCACCAAGGGCCACGAAATTCCCCCCCTCTTCCTCCATATATACAACCCTTAGGGTATCGTTTAGACTTCGGGTTTTGTTTAGATTAAAAGTTCGCCATAGCTGCAACTTCGCGTACTTCGTTTGTGTTCAACGACCAGACAAAGGCGTCACAGAACCCCACCTTGATCAATAAAGCTTTCATCTTATATTCGCAATATCCAGATTGCAATCTCAGTTTCTTGCTTGTTCTTCGTTTGCTCGCAGGAAACAGACCCTCGTGGTCAGGTTGATCGTGCTCCGGCGTGGTCAATAACCTCTCGGAGTTGGTTTAGCGATTGCTAAGGCGCGACGTCCTCGCACGTTCATAGTTGGATCGTCAAAGTCGACTGCCACCAAAGCGATATCCATCATCTCATCGAAAGACGGGACACCTTTGCCTCTATCACCAGGTGTAGAGGCCTGTTGCACAGGCTCAATCACACTGGAAGTGGTCTTTGGATCTCCGGACAACTTCTGAAGCGAGGAGTTGATCTTCGATATCGTCCCCTGCTATCGCGCACTGCTCGGACGAACTGCATTTGCCAGATTCAATGCGGTACCGCATTATGCATACCTCAAGCTCAAAATTCTAGGACCTCGCGGGGTTATAACAGTTAATGGAAACACAGAACACTCGCTTTGTACGGAGGAGCACACTATGGCCCTCGCAGCAGAAGTACAAAGCAGCCTTCTGAGGCAGAACCGCCAATTCGGCCATAAAGCCCCCGGACACCTTCATGCGAGTTCGGAGTACCCTGCAACAGGATCGCCCGACACGTTCAGAGCTCGCCTAGCAATTCGGCCTCCGTCCTAGTCCCAGTCAAGCAGCGAAATTTGTGCCGCGCGTACATAATTACACACTCAAGATACCATGGGCATAGGCGGAGGCACGGCTATGGCACGACCCACAATGCGGCTCAACCACCTCAGGACCTGTATATCTTTACCATTTTCTTCCTTTCAGGACCCTATTCTATGAAGGCCCTCTCCGATAGCCTGATTATCGGACCCATCACGGGAAGGAAACACCAAGGAAGCAAGAAGCTTTGACGTACAAGGGAATCCCTAGGTGGTCTCTGATAACGATCGCTATACCTGTTTTACATACCCACACGAAGCTTGCCCTTGGATAGGACATGTCAAATAGTCCTATTTTTGCTTATTGCACTACTTGTGTACATACTCTTTGACGTATCATTTAAATAACAATGTACATCGTTAGCTTATTATTGCATTTCTTCATTTTTCCCTATCTGCTTATTTATGACAAATTGCACCCGTACATTTTGGTACGTCCAGTGCGCCAGGGGCTTCAGTGTACCCCATAACACGGCAAGAAAAGTCCGAACACTTTCGATAGTGCGGCACCCCGAACTTATAGCACTATATGCATCAGCTCCGAATCATGTCTTGGGTCAATAGTTGGGTTTGCCCGACTCCCATGTTTTGGTACCTTATGTTCCGCTATGTCGGCTAAAGTAGCACTGGGAGAACTACTGCAATTGTGTTCCGGTTCTTCCGGATAAGCACCTCAGTAGAGAAAGCCGAAAACTGACTGTCATGATGCGGCGAGAGCTGGTCGCTGTTCGAGAGGTCTCAAATCCTTAAAGATTTTTTCCGCTTCGGGCGAGGAATCGGCCTTGTCCGATTTAGGCGTACATAGCGCCCCAAGTTCGGCCTTTCGAATACTAGGGGCTTCACCAAAATTTAAAATTGTAGACTTCTATGGCTAAGTGAGAGTGATAAAGTTGTATAGTCTGATTGCCTTGTTCGCTGCGCTAAACACCTCCTTAAAGGACCAATTTTTTTGGATAAAGAGTGTTTAAGATTTATCCCGAACACCTCAGTACTAGTTACATGGGGGCAAAAGCCGACGACTGGCCAACTCTCAAATTTTATAAACAGCCGTGCAGAAGGTAATATTTTAAATCGACAAGTGTTATATAGCGCACATGAACTCATTTTCATATTACAGGATCACATGAGTACATTCATTCAAATATTACATCCTTAGCACATTCCTCCGCCACAAGGCGGGCACCCTTCAGGACACGGTCATAATACTTTTCGGGGTGGTGATGCTCCTTACCCTCCGGTGGCCCCTCCTTCACCAGCTTTTCGGCATCCATCTTCGCCCAGTGCACTTTCGCACAGGCAAAGGTCCTGCGCGCACCTTCAATGCAAATGGACCGCTGACTTCAAACCGTGGGCACGCATTCACAAGCCGCTTTACCAGGGCGAAGTAGCTGCCAGGCTGATGAGGACATCAATACAATTGTTACACCCACAACCCCTCCTGCTATACATACTGGACCAATTACTAGAGCTCGTGCACGCCAACTAAATTACCAGGTACTTTCGTTTCTTGGTAATGATTCTAATGTTCATGAGAATATGATGCTGCCTAAATTGGATACATTTGTTTTGCTTACAAATGAAGGGCCTAGCTTGGAGAAGGATGAACATTGGAGCAAGAACAAGCATGGAGATGATGGCATGCGCAAGGGGAACAAGAACGGAGTTACAAGTGATGATTTCAGGACTTTGAAGCCACCATAATGGGTGCATGAAGCCTTAGACGAAATATACAAGATGCCACTTCATAAATTTCGTCCCGAGGCTATTTTAGGTGCTGCGTCACCTTATTATTGGGCCAGGCCCATGTAATTTCGAAATACATAAGTATAGGCTATTTTTAGAGTCTGTATGTGTGGGGAAACAAGAGATAGGGTTGATTTCGGACCCCTCCACCAAGGGCCACGAAATTCCCCCCTCTTCCTCCATATATACAGCCCTTAGGGCATCGTTTAGACTTTGGGTTTTGTTTAGATTAAAAGTTCGCCATAGCTGCAACTTCGCGTACTTCGTTTGTGTTCAACGACTAGACAAAGGCGTCACAGAACCCCACCTTGATCAATAAAGCTTTCATCTTATATTCGCAATATCCATATTACAATCTCAGTTTCTTGCTTGTTCTTCGTTTGCTCGCAGGAAACAGACCCTCGCGGTCAGGTTGATCGTGCTCCGGCGTGGTCAATAACCTCTTGGAGTTGGTTTAGCGATTGCTAAGGCGCGACGTCCTCGCACGTTTGTAGTCGGATCATCAAAGTCGACTGCCACCAAAGCGATATCCATCATCTCATCGAAAGACGAGACACCTTTGCCTCTATCAAGTGGTATCAGATTTCCAGGTTGCTCGGTGAGATTTAACAGTTTTTCGTAGTTTAGATCGAGTCTGTTCTTCATACCTATAGTCCACGAAAAAGTCAAAAAAAAATTAGGGTTAGTTCATCCCATCCGAACCAATCTGAGCCTTGCATAATCTTTTCTGTATTTGCTTTGTTGAATTTGCGGTTGCATCGTCGTGTCCAGTTGCTGGTGTTAGCGTCTAGTCTTTTAGAGTTTCGAGTTCTGTTCACAGGTTGTCACGTCGCCGCTGCCATATATCACCACCGCATCATCATCGTCGCTGTTGCCATATACCACCACCACATATTAACCGCCAATCCGAATCCATATACGCCACCACTTATCCGCCGCCATCACGCCAATCCGAGTTCACCCGCAACATATATCCGCCACTTGTCCGTGTTCCACCAGATTCATCTCCGCCACCAGTCCGAGTTCCACAGATTCATCTCCGCCACCAGTCCTAGTCCGAGTCCAGTAATTGTTGCATTGTTCTCGATTTCCAGATCACGCGACACTCTGAGTCGTGACAAAGAAGGACTCCCCAACTTTTTGGCTAGGCAGTTTTTAGACCATTTGTAGACTTTTTCGAAAAAAATTTGTTGCGGAGCAAAAAAAAAGAGGAAAAAAGTGCAAAAAAAAAGAGAAAAAAAATTCAGAGTGTGCTCCTCCCTTGTTTACGTGCCGCGCCGTGATTTTGTTGGTGTTCTAGGCTCGCGTCTCTAGCACAGTCTAGCCTAGGACCAGCAGAGTACCGTCGTTGAGCGTTTATTCAACTTTGCATCTCTGAATTGATTATTGCTGACCCTTTTTGCTACCATATTATAAGCCGTCCCAGCTCCACATACATCTACGTCGTGCGTTTGACTCTCCCTGGTAATCGCTCTATCCAAGCTTTGAGAGTTTTGACTACAACGGTTGCCGATCACCGCCTGCTGCTGGGTAAGAACTGGTAAGAATTTGAGTTTTGCTTGACGGGTTTGTGATACACCACCACCACTTCTTAGTAGTCTGTAGGATCATATTCTTGTGTGTTTCTATTGCTGCTAACCATGCCAGGATCACAAGCCGACGAGATTGACTGGGAGAATTTATCGAACAAGGAGCTTCATGATAAGTTTCAGCAAATGATGACTGAACAGGTGCAAGATGTGCTGAACAATTTTGAAGAGGCCATGGAGAAGATCACTGGCCTTGAGAAGACGTTCGAAACAAAGCTCGATAACAAGTTTAATGAATTGCTCGCGCGTCTTCCACCACCACCACCCGCTGCACCTAACGCACCTCTCCAACAACAACAACAACGACTACCTCCACGTCGCGAAACAGACCTCCGCCGAGCAAGCCGTGTTCCTCTTGCGTTTGGCTAAACTGTTGGTGCTGCTGTTGATACTTCTGTGGCTCCTGCTGCTGATGCGGAGGAGGATGATTATGTGGGAGATTATGAGGATGAGGTTGATCAAAATCAGCACTACGTGCAGCCACCTGTACTGATGAGGACATGACTACCTTGGATATGACAAAAAATATTGCATATATGCATATTTGTCAGGTGATTTCTAGTGCAAACTATTCAATAATCTATCTATGTTATCCAGAACAAAAATACTTTACACACTTTTGTGTTTTGTCTAATTGCAGGTGTATGGGACATTTGTACAATCCACATATGAAGATAAGGAAGAAAGAGATGTTTATTTGCTGTCCAAAAAGTTCTCTCTCGTCACTTTTGGCCCAAGAGAAGATAGAGTCCAAGTCTCTCACGTTCTGGATTCAGATTCGGACTGCACAGACACACCTGACTCAAAACGCACACAAGTTTTTCATACGGACTTCGAATTGGGTGATTCTTTTTTTGTTGGAAACTAGATTTCGTGCACTTTCCAACCCAATTGGAATCACCTTCAAATTCGTCCGGAGCATTGAGTTGTGAACGAAACAATCTGATGCTGCAGCAGAATCCGAGTCAAACTACAAGTCCAAAGGTGTTACATCTCCTCCACTTGGGCCCATTGGCCTTGTACGACCTAGATTTAGTTTTAGGCTGCCTTGGAACGTCCTCCCACCTCCTTGGCCGCCACCCCTTGCTCCTATATAAGTAGATCCATCTAGTAGCTTTTCCTGGGGATTTGTTTAGTTAAAAGTTAGCCATTGCAACTTCGTGTACTTCGTTTGTGTCCAACGACCAGACCAAGACCGCTTCCGGATCCCCACCATTATCAATACTTCATATATATTCGCAATATTCAGATTGCTTTATCATATTCTTGCTCGTTCTTCGATTGCTTGCAGGAATAGACCTTCGTGGTCAGGTTGATCGTGCTCCAGCGTGGTCAATAACCTCTCGGAGTTGGTTTAGCGATTGCTAAGGCGCAACGTCGTGCACGTTTGTAGTCGGATCGTCAAAGTCGTCTCCACCAAATCGATAGTTATCATCTCATCGAAAGATCGGGACACCCCCGCCTCTATCAAGTGGTATCAAGTGGTATCAGTTTTCAGGTTGCTCGGTGAGAATTTCCAGTTTTCCTAGATTAGATTTACTTTCTTACCTATTGTCCAAGAAAAAGCCACAAAAAAGAGTTAGATCTATTCATCCTTGGTCCAAGCCAGTCTGAGCCTTTGCAATTTTCTTTTCATTGATTGCATAGTTGAATTATCGATTGCATCGTCGTGTCGAGTTGCTGGTCTTAGTGTCTAGTTCGTTTAGAGTTTCGAGTTCTGTTCACATTAGTCACGCCACCGCTGCATCATTATCTCTTCCGCTGTCCACCACCCATCCATCAATTTCCACCACGTGCTACCCACCATTCATTGTCATAATAATAGTTGAGATCGTTCACATCTTCACTTGATCCAATCTGCATCTTATCTAGTTTGTTTTGGAAAGAGGGAGAAAAAAAGAGAGAAAAAAAACGAGAGAAAAAAAAGGAAAAAAAGTCAGAGAAAAAAAAAGGACAGAAAGAAAAAAAAGTGTGAGGAAAAAAAAGAGAGAAGAAAAAAAACAAAAAAATCGGCACAAACTTTTTCAGAGGAAAGTTGGAGACAAAGTTGTTCATATATCCTGCTTGGCTGTTGTTTCACCTCATTATCTTCACTGCTGTTGTGATCTTCACTTATATCTTACTGTCAAGAGCTACTTAGTATCCTTCATTGATGCTAGTTGTGCTACGCCGTGACCTCATTGGTGTTCTAGGCTCGCGTCTCTAGTCCGGTCTAGCCTAGGACCAGCACAGTACCGTCGTTGAGCGTTTATTCAACATTGCATCTTTGAATTGATTATTGCTAATCTTTTGCTACCATATATAGCCAACCCAACTCCACATATTTCTACACGGTGTATACGTACGCTCCCCTGGCAATCGCTTTACTCAATATTCGGAGTTACTTGACACCGCTGGTTGCCGATCACCGCCTGCTGCATGGTAAGAACTTGTAAGACATTGATATTTGCTTTACTGTGAGCGTTTTACCACCACATCCTAGTAGTTATAGGAACATTATTTTTGGGTTTTGTTTCTTGTTCTACTAATCATGACAGGATCCAGAGTCAATTCATGGGCTTTGTCGATCGCGGGAGACGTGCCACCACCTTTGCAAATACCACAACCGTCACGAGAGGTGCACAAACATCCAAATGCACATGATCAGGTTAATGTATCTATACCACCATTTAATGGCCGTTTTAAACCTGCTTTATATATTGAATGGGAGTTCGACATAAAAAACATATTTGCTTCCCATAATTTCGATGAACATAAAAAGGTTAAGGTTGCGGTTGGTTCTTTCACTGGTTATGCTTTGGTTTGGTGGAGTGAATATTGTCGGTTACACCCTGATTATATACCTACTACTTGGGATGATTTGAAACTTGCCATGCGACATACTTTCGTCCCTGCTTATTATACTCGTTACATGATTAAGAAGTTGCAACACTTAAAACAAGGTAGTGAAACTGTAACAAAATATTATGATGATTTACAAACTACCTTGTTGCATTCCTCTTTAGAAGAAAGTGAAGATGATTTTATGGATAGATTTTGGGGAGGATTAAACCGTGATATTCAAGAGATACTAATTCATGAAGAGTGTTATCCTATGGACCATTTGTTTCATCTTGCTTGCAAAGCTGAACAGGAAATAAAACGACGTGTTGGCCACGAGGAGAACAAGCGCACGGCGCACATTCCAAGAGTTGATATGATTGTTCCTTCAACTACTAGGCATACTATGACAACCACATCCGTTGTTGTCAGGACTACATCACCTCCACCATGTGACACATCGCCCCCGAGAGTGGCTACATCATCTGAGTTGATCATAAGAGGTAATGACAAAGGTACTGATCTTCCATCTCTACATGAGAATGATGAATGCCTTGTCAATTTGAATGCACCATCTGATGAGCTACCCACTACTTTGATCACACCACCTATTTTAGAGGACTACATTGATAATTTGACTTTGCCATGTGATCAAACAACTGAAATACCAACAATTTCGAGTGCACCCATTGAATTAACTATTGATGCAAAAGAACCAATGTTTAATCATTTTGATATGACCTCTAATCTTGGTGATGATTCTGTGTTGAATGACTTATTGCATGTTTGCTTATTTAAGCATGTTGTAGCATGTAAATTTGATGCAAGTAAGGTTTATTCATCAATGTTGGGATGGTTTAATGATGAACATTGTCAATCTTTTGAAATGAATAAGAGCTTCACTTATATGTGCAAACTGAGTTGCAATATTTTCATGCCTTCTACTTCTTGTGCTAATTTTTTGGCTTTAGATTTTATGAACTATGCAAGTTACTCATCTATTCATGTGTCATATATGCAAAAATCAAGGGAAGTAAAAATGGATGACATATACATATACAACATGTACACCTTGTCTCTTTTGTTAGTCACATTTCAGATTAACCAACGCCGAGGACGGCTTTATTTTCAAGAAGGGGAGGATGATGAGGACATGACTACCTTGGATATGACCAAAAATATTGCATATATGCATATTTGTCAGGTGATTTCTAGTGCAAACTATTCAATAATCTATTTATATTATCCAGAACAAAAATACTTCACACACTTTTGTGTTTTGTCTAATTGCAGGTGTATGGGACATTTGTACAATCCACATATGAAGATAAGGAAGAAAGAGATGTTTATTTGCTATCCAAAAAGTTCTCTCACGTCACTTTTGGCCCAAGAGAAGATAGAGTCCAAGTCTCTCACGTTCTGGATTCAGATTCGGACTGCACAGACATACCTGACTCAAAACGCACACAAGTTTTTCATACGGACTCCGAATTGGGTGATTCTTTTTTTGTTGGAAACTAGATTTCGTGCACTTTCCAACCCAATTGTAATCACCTTCAAATTCGTCCGGAGCGTTGAGTTGTGGACGAAACAATCTGATGCTGCAGCAGAATCCGAGTCAAACTACAAGTCCAAAGGTGTTACATCACCTCCACTTGGGCCCATTGGCCTTGTACGACCTAGATTTAGTTTTAGGCTGCCTTGGGACGTCCTCCCACCTCCTTGGCCGCCACCCCTTGCTCCTATATAAGTAGATCCATCTAGTAGCTTTTGCTGGGGATTTGTTTAGTTAAAAGTTAGCCATTGCAACTTCGTGTACTTCGTTTGTGTCCAACGACCAGACCAAGACCGCTTACGGATCCCCACCTTTATCAATACTTCATATATATTTGCAATATTCAGATTGCTTTTATCATATTCTTGCTCGTTCTTCGATTGCTTGCAGGAATAGACCTTCGTGGTCAGGTTGATCGTGCTCCGGCGTGGTCAATAACCTCAGGAGATTGGTTTAGCGATTGCTAAGGCGCAACGTCGTGCACGTTTGTAGTCGGATCATCAAAGTCGTCTCCACCAAATCGGTAGTATCATCTCATCGAAAGATCGGGACACCCCGCCTCTATCAAGTGGTATCAGTTTTCAGGTTGCTCGGTGAGAATTTCCAGTTTTCCTAGATTAGATTTACTTTCTTACCTATTGTCCAAGAAAAAGCCACAAAAAAGAGTTAGATCTATTCATCCTTGGTCCAAGCCAGTCTGAGCCTTTGCAATTTTCTTTTCATTGATTGCATAGTTGAATTATCGATTGCATCGTCGTGTCGAGTTGCTGGTCTTAGTGTCTAGTTCGTTTAGAGTTTCGAGTTCTGTTCACATTAGTCACGCCACCGCTGCATCATTATCTCTTCCGCTGTCCACCACCCATCCATCAATTTCCACCACGTGCTACCCACCATTCATTGTCATAATAATAGTTGAGATCGTTCACATCTTCACTTGATCCAATCTGCATCTTATCTAGTTTGTTTTGGAAAGAGGGAGAAAAAAAGAGAGAAAAAAAACGAGAGAAAAAAAAGGAAAAAAAAAGTCAGAGAAAAAAAAAGGACAGAAAGAAAAAAAAGTGTGAGGAAAAAAAAGAGAGAAGAAAAAAAACAAAAAAATCGGCACAAACTTTTTCAGAGGAAAGTTGGAGACAAAGTTGTTCATATATCCTGCTTGGCTGTTGTTTCACCTCATTATCTTCACTGCTGTTGTGATCTTCACTTATATCTTACTGTCAAGAGCTACTTAGTATCCTTCATTGATGCTAGTTGTGCTACGCCGTGACCTCATTGGTGTTCTAGGCTCGCGTCTCTAGTCCGGTCTAGCCTAGGACCAGCACAGTACCGTCGTTGAGCGTTTATCCAACATTGCATCTTTGAATTGATTATTGCTAATCTTTTGCTACCATATATAGCCAACCCAACTCCACATATTTCTACACCGTGTATACGTACGCTCCCCTGGCAATCGCTTTACTCAATATTCGGAGTTACTTGACACCGCTGGTTGCCGATCACCGCCTGCTGCATGGTAAGAACTTGTAAGACATTGATATTTGCTTTACTGTGAGCGTTTTACCACCACATCCTAGTAGTTATAGGAACATTATTTTTGGGTTTTGTTTCTTGTTCTACTAATCATGACAGGATCCAGAGTCAATTCATGGGCTTTGTCGATCGCGGGAGACGTGCCACCACCTTTGCAAATACCACAACCGTCACGAGAGGTGCACAAACATCCAAATGCACATGATCAGGTTAATGTATCTATACCACCATTTAACGGCCGTTTTAAACCTGCTTTATATATTGAATGGGAGTTCGACATAAAAAACATATTTGCTTCCCATAATTTCGATGAACATAAAAAGGTTAAGGTTGCGGTTGGTTCTTTCACTGGTTATGCTTTGGTTTGGTGGAGTGAATATTGTCGGTTACACCCTGATTATATACCTACTACTTGGGATGATTTGAAACTTGCCATGCGACATACTTTCGTCCCTGCTTATTATACTCGTTACATGATTAAGAAGTTGCAACACTTAAAACAAGGTAGTGAAACTGTAACAAAATATTATGATGATTTACAAACTACCTTGTTGCATTCCTCTTTAGAAGAAAGTGAAGATGATTTTATGGATAGATTTTGGGGAGGATTAAACCGTGATATTCAAGAGATACTAATTCATGAAGAGTGTTATCCTATGGACCATTTGTTTCATCTTGCTTGCAAAGCTGAACAGGAAATAAAACGACGTGTTGGCCACGAGGAGAACAAGCGCACGGCGCACATTCCAAGAGTTGATATGATTGTTCCTTCAACTACTAGGCATACTATGACAACCACATCCGTTGTTGTCAGGACTACATCACCTCCACCATGTGACACATCGCCCCCGAGAGTGGCTACATCATCTGAGTTGATCATAAGAGGTAATGACAAAGGTACTGATCTTCCATCTCTACATGAGAATGATGAATGCCTTGTCAATTTGAATGCACCATCTGATGAGCTACCCACTACTTTGATCACACCACCTATTTTAGAGGACTACATTGATAATTTGACTTTGCCATGTGATCAAACAACTGAAATACCAACAATTTCGAGTGCACCCATTGAATTAACTATTGATGCAAAAGAACCAATGTTTAATCATTTTGATATGACCTCTAATCTTGGTGATGATTCTGTGTTGAATGACTTATTGCATGTTTGCTTATTTAAGCATGTTGTAGCATGTAAATTTGATGCAAGTAAGGTTTATTCATCAATGTTGGGATGGTTTAATGATGAACATTGTCAATCTTTTGAAATGAATAAGAGCTTCACTTATATGTGCAAACTGAGTTGCAATATTTTCATGCCTTCTACTTCTTGTGCTAATTTTTTGGCTTTAGATTTTATGAACTATGCAAGTTACTCATCTATTCATGTGTCATATATGCAAAAATCAAGGGAAGTAAAAATGGATGACATATACATATACAACATGTACACCTTGTCTCTTTTGTTAGCCACATTTCAGATTAACCAACGCCGAGGACGGCTTTATTTTCAAGAAGGGGAGGATGATGAGGACATGACTACCTTGGATATGACCAAAAATATTGCATATATGCATATTTGTCAGGTGATTTCTAGTGCAAACTATTCAATAATCTATTTATGTTATCCAGAACAAAAATACTTCACACACTTTTGTGTTTTGTCTAATTGCAGGTGTATGGAACATTTGTACAATCCACATATGAAGATAAGGAAGAAAGAGATGTTTATTTGCTGTCCAAAAAGTTCTCTCACGTCACTTTTGGCCCAAGAGAAGATAGAGTCCAAGTCTCTCACGTTCTGGATTCAGATTCGGACTGCACAGACATACCTGACTCAAAACGCACACAAGTTTTTCATACGGACTCCGAATTGGGTGATTCTTTTTTTGTTGGAAATTAGATTTCGTGCACTTTCCAACCCAATTGGAATCACCTTCAAATTCGTCCGGAGCGTTGAGTTGTGGACGAAACAATCTGATGCTGCAGCAGAATCCGAGTCAAACTACAAGTCCAAAGGTGTTACATCACCTCCACTTGGGCCCATGAGCCTTGTACGACCTAGGGTTAGTTTTAGGCTGCCTTGGGACGTCCTCCCACCTCCTTGGCCGCCACCCCTTGCTCCTATATAAGTAGATCCATCTAGTAGCTTTTTCCTTGGGATTTGTTTAGTTAAAAGTTAGCCATTGCAACTTCGTGTACTTCGTTTGTGTCCAACGACCAGACCAAGACCGCTTCCGGATCCCCACCATTACCAATACTTCATATATATTTGCAATATTCAGATTGCTTTATCATATTCTTGCTCGTTCTTCGATTGCTCGCAGGAATAGACCTTCGTGGTCAGGCTGACCGTGCTTCCAGCATCGTCAGTAACCTCAGGAGATTGGTTTAGCGATTGCTAAGGAGCAACGTCGTTCACGTTTGTAGTCGGATCGTCAAAGTCGTCTCCACCAAATCGATAGTTATCATCTCATCGAAAGATCGGGACCCTCGCCTCTATCAAGTGCTTGAGTTAGTAGCATTCTTTGAAAGAATTTATCAGAAAATTGTCTCAAACTTTTCAAAAGGAAAGTTGGAGAGAGAGTTGTTGTATATCCTGCTTGGCAGTTCTTTTTCATCATTATCTTCACTGCCGTTGTGATCTTCACTTATATCTTGCTGTCAAGAGCTACTTAGTATCATTCATTGATGCTATATTGTGCTACGCCGTGACCTCATTAGTGTTCTAGGCTCGCGTCTCTAGTACGGTCTAGCCTAGGACCAGCACAGTACCGTCGTTGAGCGTTTATTCAACATTGCATCTTTGAATTGATTATTGCTAATCTTTTGCTACCATATATAGCCAACCCAGCTCCACATATTTCTACACCGTGTATACGTACGCTCCCCTGGCAATCGCTTTACTCAATATTCGGAGTTACTTGACACCGCTGGTTGCCGATCACCGCCTGCTGCATGGTAAGAACTTGTAAGACATTGATATTTGCTTTACTGTGAACGTTTTACCACCACATCCTAGTAGTTATAGGAACATTATTTTTGGGTTTTGTTTCTTGTTCTACTAATCATGACAGGATCCAGAGTCAATTCATGGGCTTTGTCGATCGCGGGAGACGTGCCACCACCTTTGCAAATACCACAACCGTCACGAGAGGTGCACAAACATCCAAATGCACATGATCAGGTTAATGTATCTATACCACCATTTAATGGCCGTTTTAAACCTGCTTTATATATTGAATGGGAGTTCGACATAAAAAATATATTTGCTTCCCATAATTTCAATGAACATAAAAAGGTTAAGGTTGCGGTTGGTTCTTTCACTGGTTATGCTTTGGTTTGGTGGAGTGAATATTGTCGGTTACACCTTGATTATATACCTACTACTTGGGATGATTTGAAACTTGCCATGCGACATACTTTCGTCCCTGCTTATTATACTCGTGACATGATTAAGAAGTTGCAACACTTAAAACAAGGTAGTGAAACTGTAACAAAATATTATGATGATTTACAAACTACCTTGTTGCATTCGTCTTTAGAAGAAAGTGAAGATGATTTTATGGATAGATTTTGGGGAGGATTAAACCGTGATATTCAAGAGATACTAATTCATGAAGAGTGTTATCCTATGGACCATTTGTTTCATCATGCTTGCAAAGGTGAACAGGAAATAAAACGACGTGTTGGCCACGAGGAGAACAAGCGCACGGTGCACATTCCAAGAGTTGATATGATTGTTCCTTCAACTACTAGGCATACTATGACAACCACATCCGTTGTTGTCAGGACTACATCACCTCCACCATGTGACACATCGCCCCCGAGAGTGGCTACATCATCTGAGTTGATCATAAGAGGTAATGACAAAGGTACTGATCTTCCATCTCTACATGAGAATGATGAATGCCTTGTCAATTTGAATGCACCTTCTGATGAGCTACCCACTACTTTGATCACACCACCTATTTTAGAGGACCACGTTGATAATTTGACTTTGCCATGTGATCAAACAACTGAAATACCAACAATTTTGAGTGCACCCATTGAATTAACTATTGATGCAAAAGAACCAATGTTTAATCATTTTGATATGACCTCTAATCTTGGTGATGATTCTGTGTTGAATGACTTATTGCATGTTTGCTTATTTAAGCATGTTGTAGCATGTAAATTTGATGCAAGTAAGGTTTATTCACCAATGTTGGGATGGTTTAATGATGAACATTGTCAATCTTTTGAAATGAATAAGAGCTTCACTTATATGTGCAAACTGAGTTGCAATATTTTCATGCCTTCTACTTCTTGTGCTAATTTTTTGGCTTTAGATTTTATGAACTATGCAAGTTACTCATCTATTCATGTGTCATATATGCAAAAATCAATGGAAGTAAAAATGGATGACATATACATATACAACATGTACACCTTGTCTCTTTTGTTAGCCACATTTCAGATTAAGCAACGCCGAGGACGGCTTTATTTTCAAGAAGGGGAGGATGACGAGGACATGACTACCTTGGATATGACAAAAAATATTGCATATATGCGTATTTGTCAGGTGATTTCTAGTGCAAACTATTCAATAATCTATCTATGTTATCCAGAACAAAAATACTTCACACACTTTTGTGTTTTGTCTAATTGCAGGTGTATGGGACATTTGTACAATCCACATATGAAGATAAGGAAGAAAGAGATGTTTATTTGCTGTCCAAAAAGTTCTCTCACGTCACTTTTGGCCCAAGAAAAGATAGAGTCCAAGTCTCTCACGTTCTGGATTCAGATTCGGACTGCACAGACACACCTGACTCAAAACGCACACAAGTTTTTCATACGGACTTCGAATTGGGTGATTCTTTTTTTGTTGGAAACTAGATTTCGTGCACTTTCCAACCCAATTGGAATCACCTTCAAATTCGTCCGGAGCATTGAGTTGTGGACAAAACAATCTGATGCTGCAGCAGAATCCGAGTCAAACTACAAGTCCAAAGGTGTTACATCACCTCCACTTGGGCCCATTGGCCTTGTACGACCTAGATTTAGTTTTAGGCTGCCTTGGAACGTCCTCCCACCTCCTTGGCCGCCACCCCTTGCTCCTATATAAGTAGATCCATCTAGTAGCTTTTCCTGGGGATTTGTTTAGTTAAAAGTTAGCCATTGCAACTTCGTGTACTTCGTTTGTGTCCAACGACCAGACCAAGACCGCTTCCGGATCCCCACCATTATCAATACTTCATATATATTCGCAATATTCAGATTGCTTTATCATATTCTTGCTCGTTCTTCGATTGCTTGCAGGAATAGACCTTCGTGGTCAGGTTGATCGTGCTCCAGCGTGGTCAATAACCTCTCGGAGTTGGTTTAGCGATTGCTAAGGCGCAACGTCGTGCACGTTTGTAGTCGGATCGTCAAAGTCGTCTCCACCAAATCGATAGTTATCATCTCATCGAAAGATCGGGACACCCCCGCCTCTATCAAGTGGTATCATGTACCACAACCAGCAGGTCGACCTCAGGTATATATTCGTAATGGTAGGCCTGCACCACCACCTCAGGTACGAGATGATGTCCATATTCCTAAACTAAAATTGAATATTCCACCATTTGAGGGTAGATATGTTCCTTGATATATATCTTACTTGGGAGTTAGAAACTGAACAACGATTTACATGTTTACAATATCCTGAGGAGAGACGAGTTGCTGCTGCTGTTTGTGCTTTCACTAGTTTTGCATGTGTATGGTGGTCTGAACATTGTAGATTATATCCTATTCCAACTACTTGGGCTGCTTTGAAAACTGCTATGCATATGCGTTGGGTTCCACCATATTATCAACGTGAATTGCTTCAAAAATTGCAGCGTTTAAGACAAGGGAAAAAATCTGTAGAAGAATATTATCAGGAATTACAAACTGGCATGATTAGATGTGGTATTGTTGAGGAGAATGAAGCTATGCTTGCACGTTTTCTGGGTGGATTAAATAGAGAGATTCAGACCATTCTAGACTATAAGGAGTATACTAATATCACTCGTTTATTCCATCTTGCTTGTAAAGCTGAACGTGAAGTGCAGGATCGACAAGCATTGGCGCGATCTAACTTTTCTGCAGGCCGACCTTCATCATGGACACCACGTGCATCTTCTACTTCAACTGCACCAGCACCTCCATCCGGTGCCACCTCCAGCCGTGATACAAGAAAATAGGCACAACCACCATTATCTGCCAAGAGCGCACCTGCGGGGCCTGCACAGCGTTCTTCTTCTTCCATGGCATCAACAGGGCACACAAGTGATATTATTTGTCGTCGTTGTAAGGGAGGAGGTCATTATGCGAGGGAATGCAAATCTCCGCGTGTGATGATTGCTACCGTGGATGGCGGATATGAGTCCGCTAGTGACTATGATGAGGAGACATTGGCTCTTATTACACGTGAAGAACATGGTGGAGATGATTCTGATCATGAGACGCAATACATGGCTCCTGAAGACGCTGACAGGTATGAATGTTTAGTTGCTCAATGTGTTTTGAGTGTGCAGGTCACACAAGCTGAGCAAAATCAGAGGCACAATTTGTTCCATACCAAGGGAGTTGTGAAGGAACGTTCCGTGCGCGTCATAATGGACGGAGGGAGCTGCAACAACTTGGCTAGCATGGAGATGGTGGAGAAGCTTTCTCTCACCACAAGACCACATCCACATCCTTACTACATCCAATGGTTCAACAACAGCGACAAGGTTAAGGTAACACGTACTGTTCGTGTGCATTTTAGTATCTCTACATATGCTGATTATGTTGATTGTGATGTGGTACCTATGCAAGCATGTTCCTTATTACTTGGTAGACCATGGCAATTTGATAAAAATTCTGTACACCATGGTAGAAACAATCACTATACTCTTGTTCATAAGGATACAAATATTACTTTGCTTCCTATGACTCCTGATTCCATTTTGAAAGATGATATTAATAGAGCTAATAAAGCAAAACAGGAGAAGAATAAGAGTGAAAATCAGATTGTGGCAAAAGAATTTGAGCAACAAATGAAGCCTAATAATAAACCATCTAGTATTGCTTCTGAAATTAAATTGAAAAGTGCATGTTTATTTGCCACCAAATCTGATATTGATGAGCTAGATTTCAGCAAATCTGTTTTCTATGCTTTTGTGTGCAAAGAGGCATTATTTTCATTCGAGGACGTGCCTTCCTCTTTGCCTCCTGCTGTCACTAACATTATGCAGGAGTTCGCTGACGTTTTTGCACAAGACGTGCCACCGGGATTACCGCCTATTCGAGGGATTGAGCATCAGATTGACTTAATTCCCGGTGCTTCACTGCCAAACCGTACACCATACCGTACCAATCCAGAGGAGACGAAGGAGATTATGCGTCAAGTACAAGAGCTTCTCGACAAAGGTTATATACGCGAATCCCTTAGTCCTTGTGCTGTTCCTATTATTCTAGTGCCGAAAAAGGATGGTACATCACGTATGTGTGTTGATTGTAGAGGCATTAATAATATTACTATTCGTTATCGTCATCCTATTCCTAGGCTCGATGATATGCTTGATGAATTGAGTGGCTCTACAATATTCTCCAAAGTTGATTTGCGTAGTGGCTACCATCAAATTCGTATGAAATTGGGAGATGAATGGAAAACAACATTTAAAACTAAGTTTGGATTATATGAGTGGTTAGTCATACCTTTTGGGTTAACTAATGCACCTAGTACTTTCATGAGATTAATGAACGAAGTTTTACGTGCTTTCATTGGACGATTTGTGGTAGTTTACTTTGATGACATATTGATTTATAGCAGATCTTTGGAAGAACATTTGGAACATTTACATGCTGTTTTTATTGCTCTACGTGATGCACGTTTGTTTGGTAACCTTGGGAAGTGCACCTTTTGCACCGACCGAGTATCTTTTCTTGGCTATGTTGTTATTCCACAGGGAATTGAAGTTGATAAAGCCAAGATTGAAGCTATTGAGAGTTGGCCGCAGCCCAAAACGGTCACACAAGTGAGGAGTTTTCTTGGCCTCACTATATTCTATAGGCGTTTTGTGAGAGATTTCAGCACCATTGCTGCACCTCTCAATGAGCTTACAAAGAAAGATGTGCCTTTTCTTTGGGGTACCGCACAGGAAGAAGCCTTCACGGTATTGAAAGATAAGTGGACACATGCTCCTTTACTCCAACTTCCTGATTTTAATAAGACTTTTGAGCTCGAATGTGATGCTAGTGGAATTGGATTAGGAGGTGTGTTATTACAAGATGGCAAACCTGTTGCATACTTTTCTGAAAAATTGAGTGGGCCTAGTCTGAATTATTCTACTTATGATAAAGAATTATATGCTCTTGTTCGGACTTTAGCAACATGGCAACATTATTTATGGTCCAAAGAATTTGTTATACATTCTGATCATGAATCTTTGAAACATATTAAAAGTCAAGCTAAACCGAATCGTAGACATGCTAAATGGGTTGAATTCATTGAGACTTTCCCTTATGTCATTAAACACAAGAAGGGAAAAGAAAATGTTCTTCGTTTGCTCGCAGGAAACAGACCCTCGTGGTCAGGTTGATCGTGCTCCGGCGTGGTCAATAACCTCTTGGAGTTGGTTTAGCGATTGCTAAGGCGCGACGTCCTCGCACGTTCGTAGTCGGATCGTCAAAGTCGACTGCCACCAAAGCGATATCCATCATCTCATGGAAAGACGGGACACCTTTGCCTCTATCACAGGCAGGGGCTCGCCAGGCCACATCCGGACTATGAGACCCTTCATGGCTAGTTCGGCCGCCTTGTGAAGCTCGACGAGTTGCTTCAGCTGGTCGCTCAAGGGCATCGGATGTTTGGTCCCAGCATATTGAGACCAGGACAAATTTTCTGTCGAGCTCCCTTCCTCGGCCCGGTAGAACTCTGCGGCATCCGATACGCTGCGTGGCAGATCTGCGAATGCTCCTGGAGAGCTCCGAATTCGTGTAAGTAAAAGGAAAGTCTCCTTCACATGCTTGCTTTGCATAATGAATGCCTTACCCGCCGCTATCTTCTTGACCGCCTAAATCTCCTGGAGGGCCTTTTGGGCTTCGGCCTTGGCATTTTGTGCATTCTCAAGGGCCTTCACAAGCTCGGACCCCTGCATCTTAGAGTCACGCTCCAAGGACTCATATTTCTTGACGAAATCCTGGAGCTCTTGCTAAACCTCGCTGACTCGGGCCTCTTTCTTCTCGCGCTCCTTGGCCGCTCTGTCCGAGGCCGAAGACGACTCGCCCTAAGCAAAATTCATGATGATCCTATGATTTAATGACAAAGGCCATCGGCACAGACGGCTCGCCCCCTTAGCCATGGGTCACCTGACAAAATCCGGAACCACTGGAGGTTCCGGCGCAGTATCCGGCTGGGGGCCAAACTTGCTGCGGCCCCCATCATTAGAACCCATGGGAGTCTTACCCCCCATGCGCTCGGCATCTGGGATGTCGCCTTGGGGCGCCTCCAGAATTATCTCCCCTTTGTCCGGTGCCCTCTAAGACAACACCTCGATGTCGTCCATGGGCCGGGGGGAGGTCGCTGTCGGGAGTGAATCGTTGTTCATCGCCGACTGGCCCAAAGACCCATCCGAAGAGGATACGTCGATGTGGGCTTTGGAAGGACTGCATGATCATGTTTGACATGATAAGAAGCAATAAAACAAAACATACCAGAACTATTATAGTATCCGGATACTTACGACTTCGCCAGGGGCTTGTCCCTGGGCAACCACTCCTCGTCATTGTAAGCGGCTGTTGTGGAGTGGTCCGGAAGGAGGGTCCTTCCCTTCCTGGACCCTTCGGTCTCCCTAGATGGGGCGGCCTTCCTTTTCTTGTCCCCCCCCCCCCCGGTTGGGGGGGGGAGAACTTTCCTCTTCCGCCTCCTCGTTTTCGTGGGAGGAGTGCGCCTCGGTGTTTTCGGACAATGAGTCCGATACAACCTTGCGCCGGAGACCTTTCCTGGTCCCCGTGACCTTCTTCTTGGCCTTCTTCTCTGGCGCCTCATAGGGCGCCAGAACCAGCATCTCTGTCATGGAATTGTCACGGCAGATGTCCTAGTGAAAGGACTTAGTCATAGGGCCATCGCAACTAGGAAGCTTAAAGGGGTTAATCGGGACAAAGGACACGAGAGATTTTATACTAGTTCGGCCCCTTATGATGAAGGTAAAAGCCTACGTCTAGTTGTGTTGATATTGCTTGGGTTTCAATCACCAAGAGGCTAGTTCGCCGACTTGGTTATCAATCTCTTGTTTTCTTGCCCTAAGCCACCACCGGGTCGTCCCCTTATATACACGGGTTGACGCCTGGTGGCCTACAGAGTCCAGGCTGGCTCATAAATCGTGTCCGGCTCGGTGACTTCTTTTACATGCCTTTCCTTACAAGTCTTTCCTTACATACAGCGGTTTACAATATTGGGCCTTAAGCCGCCTCTAGGCCTTTAGGCCTTCTATAAGATTTAATAAACTATCGCCTTGAATGTTTACTGGGCTTCCTTTGTGACCCGCCATTGGGGCTGACCCGGCCCCTCCTGGGAGGGTCATAACTGATAGCTATATCCCCAACATTAGGCCCCGGGTTGACTTTTAACTTTGTTCTTTGTCAATCTCCAACACTTAAACAAAAATCCATCTTCCTTTCCTTGTAGAAGTTTCCGTAACCCGCCATGACGTCATCTCTGGAAAACACGAAAAACTTTTATGACGTCATCTCTCAACGGATCTTCATCTTTAATGCCTTCCGAGAATCGAGGCGTCCATTTAGTTAGATAACCATTATTCGGGCCTTCCTCGATTTTCGCGCCCGCCTGTTCGCTTATCCCCTTATAAATAGGCATGCCCTGGTCTTTCTCATTTCCTCTCTTCTTTGTCTTCTTCCTCTCGCAACCCAACTGCAACTCGAGCCCCGCCGCCGTCGCAGAGCACCTCGTCGTTGTCGACCTTGGCCGCTGCATCAACCAGAATCAGTTCAGAGAACGGCAGCGATCTTCCATGGAGGATCCGTGGCTGTAAGTCTTTGTCCTCCTGTTCCTCAGATCCGCATTTATGACTTCTAAGTTTTCCGCATGTTCTTTGCAGTTCATCGCGGTTTATTCGTAGTTCTTCCACTGCCTCCTCGTCTTGATGCAGAAAAGAGATATATGCTTGTGCGGTAGCTATTTGGTGCCTACTCTTGACGCTAGTAGATCCCTTTTTCTGGTACAAAGGTCACATTAGGACTGATGAACTCATCCGTGCTATATTTTTAGGTCTAGATTTTTTTTTTCATTTTGAATGGCCATTTGATCCATAATAATATCCAAAAGTTAAGAAACCTGTTTGTCTCAACACTTAACCAATTCTATCGCTGGTATTTCTCAAATGTCTGTAGTCATGGCGGCTTGTGGCGCCGACTTACTTTTCCTTATATGACATTAGCCCTTACTTAAGCCGCCATTACTCCCTTGTACCACTATCACTTAATTTCAACATTATCATTGAATCGAACCGGCATGTTGCTTTCCTTTCAGTTCGTTTTTGAACATCATGCCGCCCAAAGCACCGGCTGTCTGCAACTGGGTTCCCTCAACCGTGACTGAGGACAATTTGAAGGAGTTCTTCTCCATAGGATTTTTGCCAGGGAAAAATGTCATGTCTTATCGTGCACTTGACCCGGACGAGGAACGACCCAATCCAAGAGATGGTGAAGTCATTGTCTTTTCTGACCACATGAACCGTGGCTTTTCACCGCCCGGCTCAAAGTTCTTCAGAGACGTCCTCCATTTTTTCAAACTCCACCCTCAAGATATCGGGCCCAATTCCATATCCAATATCTGCAACTTCCAAGTGCTCTGTGAGGTGTACCTTCAGGAAGAGCCGACTGTGGAACTCTTTAGAGAGTATTTTTATCTAAACCGGCAGAACGAGTGCACCAATGGCCTTAGCTTGGAACTTGGAGGCATCTCGATTCAACGCTGAAAGGGCGCCATCTTCCCCCTCATAGTCTTGCCGAGTCATCCCAAAGACTGGAATCAGACTTGGTTCTATTGTCAAGACACTTCACCAGCAAATGAGAAGCCACTGCCGGGTTATCACGCCGAGCGTCTTGACTCCAAATTTGCGCTCCCTGACAAGCTTACTGCTACCGAACGCAAGAAGCTGATTCCATCAATCAAAAGGATTAATGCTTTATTGGGGAATGACTTAACCGGGGTTGATTTGACCCATTGCTGGATCTCATGGCGGGTCATCCCTCTAAGCCGCCGATCCAAACTGATGTACGAATATGGTGGAGGTCTGAATGATTCTCTTCGTTACAGCTCCGTTCAGTTACCCGAAGAAGATATTGTTGCAATGTCAACTCTTCTGGTAAACGACAAATATGAAGACTGTAGTAAAGTCGGGTTAAACCCCTTCTGCAGACTTAACCCGGCGCCAGAGGTAAAGAAACTCTGATCTCTTTCTCTTTTGTATTTTTCTCAGCCGTTTTTAAATACTTGCCTGACCTTTCATCTTGTTTTACTTGTTTATAGGCCAAATCTGATTTCTGGAAAGCCAAATATGACCACGAAGCTGCCAAGAAAGCGAGAGCTGCCACCATAAACGCCAAGAAGACGACCCGGAGATCTAAAAAGAAGAAGAAGAGCATCGCTGAAGACCTGCTGAAGCTTGACGATGATACTTCTGAGTCGGAGGTAGCCCTTGACTCCCTTGGCCAGCTTTTTAATAATCTTATTAACACTGATCATTGCCAGGACGACACAGGGGCCAGTCAGGCCGTGGAAGAAGAGGTAACTATTTCCTCCGACTCAGCCCATTTGCCAAGACAGAAACTTCGAGTCGTAACCCAGAAAGTAAGGTTTTCACACCCTTTAGCTTATATGGACCCTCATTTTGTTTTGAAAAAGCAGCAACATGAGAGCCGCCGTCAGACCCGGAACAACGATGAACCGCCTGCTGTTCTTCAACAAAATCCTCAAAAGCGCCAGAATGAGGTTTAGTCCTTCGCCTTTTTCTTTCCATTAACGGATCTTCTCCCTTACATTACTAACTTTACTTTATCTTTGTAGGAGATGTCTCGCTCTTCTGGCGACTCATCTCAAACTCAATTCCCGTCCTTTAAGACTGCCCCTGGGTAAGGAAGAAATCATCTTTCCTTCGTGTTTTTCAAACTGCTTTTTTATACTAACTGCTTCATAATATCTTTCTTAGTGGCCAAGCCAAGTCCAAGAAGGTCAAGGTGACTAGGCCGGCAGAAGACCCGCCAGTCCTTGCACCCGAATCGGCTATGCCACCTTCTCCTCCATTAGCTGAAGCACCAGAAGACCTGGCTGTCAATGCTGAAGTAGATCCTCCTGAGCCGTCAGTTGACGATACCATCGTTAATCCTTCTGCTACTGGTCCATCCGGCTCAGCGAACCCGCCATCGCTGTCTGCCCAGGACATTCTGATCATTGGAAGCCGCTTTGTTGAGCCGGGGAATCCCACCGTGTTGGCTCGTCACACGACTAAACAAGAGGCTTTGGAGAGACAAAAAGTGCGTTTTGACATTTCTCATTATAGCCATCTGAACGCCAATGACATATTGTTCGGCTATCTGAGCCATGTGCACTCCAGCCGTGACTCAGAAATCGAAATGGTCAAGCAGTTGCAGCTGAAGTATGAGGTATGCTCTTCCGGCTTACTTATATTCTGCCAGCCCCCAAGTCTTCAGATTATGATAAAACCTTGAATGATCTGTAGACTTATGATATAGGCTAAAGCTTTACCTTTAGATATTTCTGGAGTCCAATAAAATAGAATAAACTTCACCGGTAGTCCCCAAGGGCCGGTTCACTTGACCATAAATGAGCCGGTACTTTGAATTTCATAACTGTCTTGTGCCGAACACAACAAATATTGTAGTCCGGCTTAACCTTGAGATACTTGTTGAATATCATACAGTAGCCCCCAAGTGCCAAGTGCTGTTACTTTGTAAAGTACTTGGGACTTGAAGTATAGTAGAGTCATAAGAATTTGTTTTGGCATACATTAGCCCCCAAGTGTCAAGTGGTTTTGCTTTGTAAAGTACTTGGGACTTGAAGTATAGTAGAGTCATAAGAATTTGTTTTGGCATACATTAGCCCCCAAGTGTCAAGTGGTTTTGCAGTGCAAAGTACTTGCAACTTGAATCTTGACTCTTGAATTTTAATTGAAACCTTGACACACCTGTGTATGTTTTGTAGAATGCCTTATCTGAACTAAGTTTGCAATTAACTGATGCAAAGACCCGGCTGGCGGATCAGGAGGCAGAAATCAAGTCTGCTGACTCCAAACTGCAATTAAGTCTTGTTGAGACGGAGAAATTGAGAACCAGCTTGACCGCCAAGAAGAAAACCTAGGCTGAAGAGAGAACGCTGCTGACACAACGTGCCGAAAAAGCTGAAGCAGCTCTTGAAGAGGTTACTACAGAGCTGACCGAATTAAAGGACCGTGTGTCTCAGATGGTTTCCGCCATCTTTGGTACGTCATCTGTACTGATCTTTTGTACCTTCTGCTGACCTGGAATATAAACCGCTAGCTGACCCTTTGTGTACAAAATATGTACAGGCCCGTGAAGCAAGAATCTGAGCCAAGACAACGTGACTAAACTGAAGGCGGTTTATACCTTAGTGGAGCAGTTGTACATTGGCGCACAACGGGCACTTGCCGCTATCTCTCCTGCCAATCAAGGACCCAACCGGCTCAGTGATGTCTTGAAAAAACTGTCAATTTTACCTGCTAGGTTCCAAGAAGTCAAGCGATCCTATGCCAGGGCCGGAGCTTTGACTGCCATGAGCCGCTCCATGGCTTGGGTGCCATATGATGGGTTGCTAGAGTGACAGAAGCTTAAACCCTAGTTTACGCGTTGCTTCGTAAGGGGCTGATTTGGGTCCATATGTTTCATGCTATGGTTAGGTTTACCTTAATACTTTTGGTGTAGTTGCGGATGCTTGCAATAGAGGTTAATCATAAGTGGGATGCTTGTCCAAGTAAGGACAGTACCCAAGCACCGGTCCACCCACATACCAAATTATCGAAGTACTGAATGCGAATCATATGAACATGATGAAAACTAGCTTGACGATATTTCCATGTGTCCTCGGGAGCACTTTTCTCTATATAAGAGTTTGTCCAGGCTTGTCCTTTGCTACAAAAGGTATTGGGCCACCTTGCTGCACTTTATTTACTTTTGTTGCTTGTTGCTCGTTACAAACTATCCTATCACAAAACTATCTGTTACCACTTAATTGAGTACTTCCAGAGAATACCTTGCTGGAAACCGCTTATTATTTTCTTCTGCTCCTCGTTGGGTTCAACACTCTTACTTATCGAAAGGACTACGATAGATCCCCTATACTTGTGGGTCATCAAGACTCTTTTCTGGCGCCGTTGCTGGGGAGTGAAGCGCCTTTGGTAGGTGGAATTTGGTAAGGAAAAAATTATATAGTGTGCTGAAATTTACTGTCACTTGTTACTATGGAAAGTAATCCTCTGAGGGGCTTGTTCGGGGTATTTTCACCCCGACCAGTAGAGCAAAGAGTTGCTCCTCAACCTACTGAACCTACTGAAAATGAAAATGTCTGCTTTGAAATTCCTTCGGGTATGATAGAAAAATTGCTAGCTAATCCTTTTGTAGGAGATGGAACAAAGCATCCTGATGAGCACTTAATATATGTGGATGAAGTTTGTGGATTATTTAAGCTTGTAGGTGTACCCGGAGATGTTGTTAAGAAGAAGGTCTTCCCTTTATCTTTGGAGGGAGATGCATCGACATGGTATAGGCTATGTGATGATGATACGGGGTCATGGAATTACAAACGATTGAAATTGGAATTTCATCAGAAGTTTTATCCTATGCATCTTGTTCATCGTGATCGCAATTATATATATAATTTTTGGCCTCGCGAAGGAGAAAGCATCGCTCAAGCTTGGGGGAGGCTTAAATCAATGTTATATTCATGCCCCAATCATGAGCTCTCAAGAGAAATGATTATTCAAAATTTTTATGCTAGGCTTTCTGATAGCAATCGCACCATGCTTGATACTTCTTGTGCTGGCTCTTTTATGATGAAGAATATTGAATTCAAATGGGATTTATTGGAAAGAATTAAATGCAACTCTGAAGATTGGGACCTCGACAAAGGTAAGGAGTCAGGTATGACACCTAGGTTTGATTGTGTTAAATCTTTTATGGATACCGATGTTTTCCGTAAATTTAGCACTAAATATGGACTTGACTCTGAGATAGTAGCTTCTTTCTGTGAATCTTTTGCTACTTATGTTGATCTCCCCAAGGAGAAGTGGTTTAAATATCATCCTCCCATAGAAGTAAAAGTAGCTGCACCTATTAAAGTTGAAGAAAAGACTATCACTTATAATGATCCTATTGTTCCTACTTCTTATGTTGAGAAACCACCTTTCCCTATCAGGATAAAGGATCATGCTAAAGCTTCAACTGTGGTTCGTAAAAGCAATATTAAAACTTATACACCTTCTGAGCAAATTAAAGTTAAACCTGATATTGCTATTGTTAAAGATCTCTTGTCTGATAATATTGATGGGCATGTTATTCATTTCCTTGATGAGACTGCTAGAATTGCTAAACCTTGTGCTAAAGATAAAAATAGACCTGTGGTAGGCATGCCTGTTATTTCTGTTAAAATAGGAGATCATTGTTATCATGGCTTATGTGATATGGGTGCTAGTGCTAGTGCAATACCTTACGCCTTATACAAAGAAATTATGCATGATATTGCACCTGTTGAGATAGAAGATATTGATGTCACAATTAAGCTTCCCAATAGAGATACTATTTCACCAATGGGAATTGTTAGAGATGTTGAAGTCTTGTGTGGGAAAACTAAATATCCTGCTGATTTTCTTGTTCTTGGTTCCACACAAGATAGCTTTTGTCCCATTATATTTGGTAGACCCTTCTTAAACACTGTTAATGCTAAGATAGATTGCAAAAAGGATATTGTTACCATCGGTTTAGATGATATGTCTCATGAATTTAATTTCTCTAAATTTAGTAGACAACACTATGAAGAAGAATTACCTAGTAAGGATGAAATTATTGATCTTGCTTCTATTGCCGTACCTCCTGGTGATCCTTTAGAACAATATTTGCTAGACCATGAAAATGATATGTTTATGAATGAAAGAAGGGAAATAGATGAAGTATTCTTTAAACAGGAACCTATTCTGAAACACAATTTGCCTGTTGAAATCCTAGGGGATCCTCCTCCACCCAAGGGCGATCCCGTGTTTGAGCTTAAACCGTTGCCTGATACTCTTAAATATGCTTATCTTGGTGAGAAAAAGATATATCCTGTTATTATTAGTGCTAACCTTTCAAAGCATGAGGAAGAGAGATTATTGAAAACTCTGAAGAAGCACCGTGCTGCTATTGGGTATACTCTTGATGATCTTAAGGGCATTAGTCCCACTCTATGTCAACATAAAATAAATTTGGAAGAAGATGCTAAACCAGTTCGTGATCATCAACGACGGCTGAATCCTAAAATGAAGGAAGTGGTAAGAAAGGAAATACTAAAGCTCCTTGAGGCAGGTATAATTTATCTCGTTGCTGATAGTCAGTGGGTAAGTCATGTCCATTGTGTCCCTAAGAAGGGAGGTATTACTGTCGTTCCTAATGATAAAGATGAACTGATTCCTCAAAGAATCATTACAGGTTATAGGATGGTAATTGATTTCCGCAAATTAAATAAGGCCACTAAAAAGGATCATTACCCCTTACCTTTTATCGATCAAATGCTAGAAAGATTATCCAAACATACACATTTTTGCTTTCTAGATGGTTATTCTGGTTTCTCTCAAATACCTGTGTCAGCCAAAGATCAATCAAAGACTACTTTTTAATAGAGGCAAAGGTGTCCCGTCTTTCGATGAGATGATGGATATCGCTTTGGTGGCAGTCGACTTTGACGATCCGACTACGAACGTGCGAGGACGTCGCGCCTTAGCAATCGCTAAACCAACTCCGAGAGGTTATTGACCACGCCGGAGCACGATCAACCTGACCACGAGGGTCTGTTTCCTGCAAGCAAACGAAGAACAAGCAAGAAACTGAGATTGCAATCTGGATATTGCGAATATAAGATGAAAGCTTTATTGATCAAGGTGGGGTTCTGTGACGCCTTTGTCTAGTCGTTGAACACAAACGAAGTACGCGAAGTTGCAGCTATGGCGAACTTTAATCTAAACAAAACCCAAAATCTAAACGGTGCCCTAAGGGCTGTATATATGGAGGAAGAGAGGGGAATTTCGTGGCCCTTGGTGGAGGGGTCCGAAATCAACCCTATCTCTTGTTTCCCCACACATACGGACTCTAAAAATAGCCTATACTTATGTATTTCGAAATTACATGGGCCTGGCCCAATAAAAAGGTGACGCAGCACCTATAATAGCCTCGGGATGAAATTTATGAAGTGGCATCTTGTATATTTCGTCCAAGGCTTCATGCACCCATTATGGTGGCTTCAAAGTCCTGAAATCATCACTTGTAACTCCGTTCTTGTTCCCCTTGCGCATGGCATCATCTCCATGCTTGTTCTTGCTCCAATGTTCATCCTTCTCCAAGCTAGGCCCTTCATTTGTAAGCAAAACAAATGTATCCAATTTAGGCAGCATCATATTCTCATGAACATTAGAATCATTACCAAGAAACGGAAGTACCTGATAATTTAATTGGCGTGCGCGAGCTCTAGTAATTGGTCCAATATATGTAGCAGTAGGGGCTGTGGGTGTAACAATGGTATTGATGTCCTCATCATCCTCCCCTTCTTGAAATGAAGTCGTCCTCGACGGAAGCTCATCTTCCTCACCCAAATAAGGCTTCAAATCTGCAATGTTAAAAGTGGGACTAACCCCAAAATCTGCAGGCAGCTCAAGTTTATATGCATTATCATTTATTTTCTCTAACACCTTAAAGGGACCATCAGCACGTGGCATTAACTTTGATTTGCGCAAATCCGGAAATCTATCCTTACGCAAATGTAACCAAACAAGATCTCCAGGTGCAAACACAACATTCATACGCTCAATGTTTTCCTTAGTTAACTCATGCATTTTTAAAATCAATTCAGCACGTTGTTTAGCATCAAAATTAACCTTCTCCGAAGATGGAAGAGGCAACAAATCAATAGGTGCACGAGGTACGAAACCATACACAACTTCAAAAGGGCACATCTTAGTAGTAGAATGCAATGAACGATTATAAGCAAATTCAATATGAGGCAAGGATTCCTCCCACATTTTCTTATTATTCTTCAAAACAGCCCTAAGCATAGTAGACAACGTTCTATTGACTACTTCAGTTTGTCCATCAGTTTGGGGGTGACAAGTAGTACTAAAAAGCAGTTTAGTCCCCAACTTAGCCCATAAACATCTCCAAAAGTGGCTAAGAAATTTAGTATCATGATCTGAAACAATAGTATTTGGCACACCATGCAAGCGAATAATTTCACGAAAGAACAAATCAGCAACATTAACAGCATCATCGCTTTTATGACATGGTATAAAGTGTGCCATTTTCGAGAATCTATCCACGACAACAAATATGCTATCCCTCCCCTTCTTTGTTCGAGGTAAACCTAAAACAAAGTGATAGAGGCGGGGGTGTCCCGATCTTTCGATAAGATGATAACTATCGATTTGGTGGAGACGACTTTGACGATCCGACTACAAGCGTGCACGACGTTGCGCCTTAGCAATCGTTAAACCAATCTCCTGAGGTTACTGACGATGCCGAAAGCACGGTCAGCCTGACCACGAAGGTCTATTCCTGCAAGCAATCGAAGAACGAGCAAGAATATGATAAAGCAATCTGAATATTGCAAATATATATGAGGTATTGATAATGGTGGGGATCCGGAAGCGGTCTTGGTCTGGTCGTTGGACACAAACGAAGTACACGAAGTTGCAATGGCTAACTTTTAACTAAACAAATCCCAAGGAAAAGCTACTAGATGGATCTACTTATATAGGAGCAAGGGGTGGCGGCCAATGAGGTGGGAGGACGTCCCAAGGCAGCCTAAAACTAAATCTAGGTCGTACAAGGCCAATGGGCCCAAGTGGAGGTGATGTAACACCTTTGGACTTGTAGTTTGACTCGGATTCTGCTGCAGCATCAGATTGTTTCGTCCACAACTCAATGCTCCGGACGAATTTGAAGGTGATTCCAATTGGGTTGGAAAGTGCACGAAATCTAGTTTCCAACAAAAAAGAATCACCCAATTCGGAGTCCGTATGAAAAACTTGTGTGCGTTTTGAGTCAGGTATGTCTGTGCAGTCCGAATCTGAATCCAGAACGTGAGAGACTTAGACTCTATCTTCTCTTGGGCCAAAAGTGACGTGAGAGAACTTTTTGGACAGCAAATAAACATCTCTTTCTTCCTTATCTTCACATGTGAATTGTACAAATGTCCCATACACCTGCAATTAGACAAAACACAAAAGTGTGTGAAGTATTTTTGTTCTGGATAACATAAATAGATTATTGAATAGTTTGCACTAGAAATCACCTGACAAATATGCATATATGCAATATTTTTGGTCATATCCAAGGTAGTCATGTCCTCATCATCCTCCCCTTCTTGAAAATAAAGCCGTCCTCGGCGTTGCTTAATCTGAAATGTGGCTAACAAAAGAGACAAGGTGTACATGTTGTATATGTATATGTCATCCATTTTTACTTCCCTTGATTTTTGCATATATGACACATGAATAGATGAGTAACTTGCATAGTTCATAAAATCTAAAGCCAAAAAATTAGCACAAGAAGTAGAAGGCATGAAAATATTGCAACTCAGTTTGCACATATAAGTGAAGCTCTTATTCATTTCAAAAGATTGACAATGTTCATCATTAAACCATCCCAACATTGGTGAATAAACCTTACTTGCATCAAATTTACATGCTACAACATGCTTAAATACGCAAACATGCAATAAGTCATTCACACAGAATCATCACCAAGATTAGAGGTCATATCAAAATGATTAAACATTGGTTCTTTTGCATCAATAGTTAATTCAATGGGTGCACTCAAAATTGTTGGTATTTCAGTTGTTTGATCACATGGCAAACTCAAATTATCAACGTAGTCCTCTAAAATAGGTGGTGTGATCAAAGTAGTGGGTAGCTCATCAGATGGTGCATTCAAATTGACAAGGCATTCATCATTCTCATGTAGAGATGGAAGATCAGTACCTTTGTCATTACCTCTTATGATCAACTCAGATGATGTAGCCACTCTCGGGGGCAATGTGTCACATGGTGGAGGTGATGTAGTCCTGACAACAACGGATGTGGTTGTCATAGTATGCTTAGTAGTTGAAGGAACAATCATATCAACTCTTGGAATGTGCACCGTGCGCTTGTTCTCCTCGTGGCCAACACGTCGTTTTATTTCCTGTTCAGCTTTGCAAGCAAGATGAAACAAATGGTCCATAGGATAACACTCTTCATGAATTAGTATCTCTTGAATATCACGGTTTAATCCTCCCCAAAATCTATCCATAAAATCATCTTCACTTTCTTCTAAAGAGGAATGCAACAAGATAGTTTGTAAATCATCATAATATTTTGTTACAGTTTCACTACCTTGTTTTAAGTGTTGCAACTTCTTAATCATGTCACGAGTATAATAAGCAGGGACGAAAGTATGTCGCATGGCAAGTTTCAAATCATCCCAAGTAGTAGGTATATAATCAGGGTGTAACCGACAATATTCACTCCACCAAACCAAAGCATAACCAGTGAAAGAACCAACCGCAACCTTAACCTTTTTATGTTCATCGAAATTATGGGAAGCAAATATATTTTTTATGTCAAACTCCCATTCAATATATAAAGCAGGTTTAAAACGGCCATTAAATGGTGGTATAGATACATTAACCTGATCATGTGCATTTGGATGTTTGTGCACCTCTCGTGACGGTTGTGGTATTTGCAAAGGTGGTGGCACGTCTCCCGCGATCGACAAAGCCCATGAATTGACTCTGGATCCTGTCATGATTAGTAGAACAAGAAACAAAAAAAATCGGCACAAACTTTTTCAGAGGAAAGTTGGAGACAAAGTTGTTGATATATCCTGCTTGGCTGTTGTTTCACCTCATTATCTTCACTGCTGTTGTGATCTTCACTTATATCTTGCTGTCAAGAGCTACTTAGTATCCTTCATTGATGCTAGTTGTGCTACGCCGTGACCTCATTAGTGTTCTAGGCTCGCGTCTCTAGTCCGGTCTAGCCTAGGACCAGCACAGTACCGTCGTTGAGCGTTTATTCAACATTGCATCTTTGAATTGATTATTGCTAATCTTTTGCTACCATATATAGCCAACCCAGCTCCACATATTTCTACACCGTGTATACGTACGCTCCCCTGGCAATCGCTTTACTCAATATTCGGAGTTACTTGACACCGCTGGTTGCCGATCACCGCCTGCTGCACGGTAAGAACTTGTAAGACATTGATATTTGCTTTACTGTGAGCGTTTTACCACCACATCCTAGTAGTTATAGGAACATTATTTTTGGGTTTTGTTTCTTGTTCTACTAATCATGACAGGATCCAGAGTCAATTCATGGGCTTTGTCGATCGCGGGAGACGTGCCACCACCTTTGCAAATACCACAACCGTCACGAGAGGTGCACAAACATCCAAATGCACATGATCAGGTTAATGTATCTATACCACCATTTAATGGCCGTTTTAAACCTGCTTTATATATTGAATGGGAGTTCGACATAAAAAATATATTTGCTTCCCATAATTTCGATGAACATAAAAAGGTTAAGGTTGCGGTTGGTTCTTTCACTGGTTATGCTTTGGTTTGGTGGAGTGAATATTGTCGGTTACACCCTGATTATATACCTACTACTTGGGATGATTTGAAACTTGCCATGCGACATACTCTCGTCCCTGCTTATTATACTCGTGACATGATTAAGAAGTTGCAACACTTAAAACAAGGTAGTGAAACTGTAACAAAATATTATGATGATTTACAAACTACCTTGTTGCATTCCTCTTTAGAAGAAAGTGAAGATGATTTTATGGATAGATTTTGGGGAGGATTAAACCGTGATATTCAAGAGATACTAATTCATGAAGAGTGTTATCCTATGGACCATTTGTTTCATCTTGCTTGCAAAGCTGAACAGGAAATAAAACGACGTGTTGGCCACGAGGAGAACAAGCGCACGGCGCACATTCCAAGAGTTGATATGATTGTTCCTTCAACTACTAGGCATACTATGACAACCACATCCGTTGTTGTCAGGACTACATCACCTCCACCATGTGACACATCGCCCCCGAGAGTGGCTACATCATCTGAGTTGATCATAAGAGGTAATGACAAAGGTACTGATCTTCCATCTCTACATGAGAATGATGAATGCCTTGTCAATTTGAATGCACCATCTGATGAGCTACCCACTACTTTGATCACACCACCTATTTTAGAGGACTACGTTGATAATTTGAGTTTGCCATGTGATCAAACAACTGAAATACCAACAATTTTGAGTGCACCCATTGAATTAACTATTGATGCAAAAGAACCAATGTTTAATCATTTTGATATGACCTCTAATCTTGGTGATGATTCTGTGTTGAATGACTTATTGCATGTTTGCTTATTTAAGCATGTTGTAGCATGTAAATTTGATGCAAGTAAGGTTTATTCACCAATCTTGGGATGGTTTAATGATGAACATTGTCAATCTTTTGAAATGAATAAGAGCTTCACTTATATGTGCAAACTGAGTTGCAATATTTTCATGCCTTCTACTTCTTGTGCTAATTTTTTGGCTTTAGATTTTATGAACTATGCAAGTTACTCATCTATTCATGTGTCATATATGCAAAAATCAAGGGAAGTAAAAATGGATGACATATACATATACACCATGTACACCTTGTCTCTTTTGTTAGCCACATTTCAGATTAAGCAACGCCGAGGACGGCTTTATTTTCAAGAAGGGGAGGATGATGAGGACATGACTACCTTGGATATGACCAAAAATATTGCATATATGCATATTTGTCAGGTGATTTCTAGTGCAAACTATTCAATAATCTATTTATGTTATCCAGAACAAAAATACTTCACACACTTTTGTGTTTTGTCTAATTGCAGGTGTATGGGACATTTGTACAATCCACATATGAAGATAAGGAAGAAAGACATGTTTATTTGCTGTCTAAAAAGTTCTCTCACGTCACTTTTGGCCCAAGAGAAGATAGAGTCCAAGTCTCTCACGTTCTGGATTCAGATTCGGACTGCACAGACATACCTGACTCAAAACGCACACAAGTTTTTCATACGGACTCCGAATTGGGTGATTCTTTTTTTGTTGGAAACTAGATTTCGTGCACTTTCCAACCCAATTGGAATCACCTTCAAATTCGTCCGGAGCGTTGAGTTGTGGACGAAACAATCTGATGCTGCAGCAGAATCCGAGTCAAACTACAAGTCCAAAGGTGTTACATCACCTCCACTTGGGCCCATTGGCCTTGTACGACCTAGATTTAGTTTTAGGCTGCCTTGGGACGTCCTCCCACCTCCTTGGCCGCCACCCCTTGCTCCTATATAAGTAGATCCATCTAGTAGCTTTTCCTGGGGATTTGTTTAGTTAAAAGTTAGCCATTGCAACTTCGTGTACTTCGTTTGTGTCCAACGACCAGACCAAGACCGCTTCCGGATCCCCACCATTATCAACACTTCATATATATTCGCAATATTCAGATTGCTTTATCATATTCTTGCTCGTTCTTCGATTGCTTGCAGGAATAGACTTTCGTGGTCAGGTTGATCGTGCTCCAGCGTGGTCAATAACCTTTCGGAGTTGGTTTAGCGATTGCTAAGGCGCAACGTCGTGCACGTTTGTAGTCGGATCGTCAAAGTCATCTTCACCAAATCGATAGTTATCATCTCATCGAAAGATTGGGACACCCTGCCTCTATCACTAGCATTCCTCCCACATTTTCTTATTATTCTTCAAAACAGCCCTAAGCATAGTAGACAACGTTCTATTGACTACTTCAGTTTGTCCATCAGTTTGGGGGTGACAAGTAGTACTAAAAAGCAGTTTAGTCCCCAACTTAGCCCATAAACATCTCCAAAAGTGGCTAAGAAATTTAGTATCACGATCTGAAACAATAGTATTTGGCACACCATGCAAGCGAATAATTTCACGAAAGAACAAATCAGCAACATTAACAGCATCATCGCTTTTATGACATGGTATAAAGTGTGCCATTTTCGAGAATCTATCCACGACAACAAATATGCTATCCCTCCCCTTCTTTGTTCGAGGTAAACCTAAAACAAAGTCCATAGATATATCCTCCCAAGGAACACCAGGTACAGGCAAAGGCATATATAAACCATGAGGATTGAGTCGTGACTTAGCTTTTTGACATGTAGTGCATCGAGCAATAAAACGCTCAACATCCCGTCTCATCTTTGGCCAAAAGAAATGTGTAGCAAGTACGTCCTCCGTCTTCTTCACGCCAAAGTGTCCCATTAATCCTCCTCCATGCGCCTCCTGCAACAACAAAAGACGAACGGAGCTAGCTGGAATGCATAGCTTGTTAGCACGAAACACAAATCCATCGTTAACGACGAACTTGTTCCACATTCTTCCTTCTTTACAATTCTGCATTACATCTTTAAAATCAGCATCATGCACATATTGATCTTTTATGGTCTCCAAACCAAATATTTTGAAGTCAAGTTGTGAAAGCATAGTATAGCGGCGAGACAATGCATCAGCAATAACATTTTCTTTTCCCTTCTTGTGTTTAATGACATAAGGAAAAGTCTCAATGAATTCAACCCATTTAGCATGTCTACGATTCAGTTTAGCTTGACTTTTAATATGTTTCAAAGATTCATGATCAGAATGTATAACAAATTCTTTGGGCCATAAATAATGTTGCCATGTTTCTAAAGTCCGAACAAGAGCATATAATTCTTTATCATAAGTAGAATAATTCAGACTAGGCCCACTCAATTTTTCAGAAAAGTATGCAACAGGTTTGCCATCTTGTAATAATACACCGCCTAATCCAATTCCACTAGCATCACATTCAAGCTCAAAAGTCTTATTAAAATCAGGAAGTTGGAGTAAAGGAGCATGTGTCAACTTATCTTTCAATACCGAGAAGGCTTCTTCCTGTGCGGTACCCCAAAGAAAAGGCACATCTTTCTTTGTAAGCTCATTGAGAGGTGCAGCAATGGTGCTGAAATCTCTCACAAAACGCCTATAGAATCCAGCGAGGCCAAGAAAACTCCTCACTTGTGTGAGTGCTTTGGGTTGCGGCCAACTCTCAATAGCTTCAATCTTGGCTTTATCAACTTCAATTCCCTGTGGAGTAACAACATAGCCAAGAAAAGATACTCGGTCGGTGCAAAAGGTGCACTTCCCAAGGTTACCAAACAAACGTGCATCACGTAGAGCAATAAAAACAGCACGTAACTGTTCCAAATGTTCTTCCAAAGATCTGCTATAAATCAATATGTCATCAAAGTAAACTACCACAAATCGTCCAATGAAAGCACATAAAACTTCGTTCATTAATCTCATGAAAGTACTAGGTGCATTAGTTAACCCAAAAGGTATGACTAACCACTCATATAATCCAAACTTAGTTTTGAATGCTGTTTTCCATTCATCTCCCAATTTCATACGAATTTGATGGTATCCACTACGCAAATCAACTTTGGAGAATATTGTAGAGCCACTCAATTCATCAAGCATATCATCTAGCCTAGGAATAGGATGACGATAACGAATAGTAATATTATTAATGCCTCTACAATCAACACACATACGTGATGTACCATCCTTTTTCGGCACTAGAATAATAGGAACAACACAAGGTGATGAGGACATCAATACAATTGTTACACCCACATCCCCTGGTGCTATACATACTGGACCAATTACTAGAGTTCGTGCACGCCAACTAAATTACCAGGTACTTTCGTTTCTTGGTAATGATTCTAATGTTCATGAGAATATGATGCTGCCTAAATTGGATACATTTGTTTTGCTTACAAATGAAGGGCCTAGCTTGAAGAAGGATGAACATTGGAGCAAGAACAAGCATGGAGATGATGGCATACGCAAGGGAAACAAGAACGGAGTTACAAGTGATGATTTCAGGACTTTGAAGCCACCATAATGGGTGCATGAAGCCTTGGACGAAATATACAAGATGCCACTTCATAAATTTCGTCCCGAGGCTATTTTAGGTGCTGCGTCACCTTATTATTGGGCCAGGACCATGTAATTTCGAAATACATAAGTATAGGCTATTTTTAGAGTCCGTATGTGTGGGGAAACAAGAGATAGGGTTGATTTCGGACCCCTCCACCAAGGGCCACGAAATTCCCCCCTCTTCCTCCATATATACAGCCCTTAGGGCATCGTTTAGACTTTGGGTTTTGTTTAGATTAAAAGTTCGCCATAGCTGCAACTTCACGTACTTCATTTGTGTTCAACGACCAGACAAAGGCGTCACAGAACCCCACCTTGATCAATAAAGCTTTCATCTTATATTCGCAATATCCAGATTGCAATCTTAGTTTCTTGCTTGTTCTTCGTTTGCTCGCAGGAAACAGACCCTCGTGGTCAGGTTGATCGTGCTCCGGCGTGGTCAATAACCTCTCGGAGTTGGTTTAGCGATTGCTAAGGCGCGACGTCCTCGCACGTTCGTAGTCGGATCGTCAAAGTCGACTTCCACCAAAGCGATATCCATCATCTCATCGAAAGACGGGACACCTTTGCCTCTATCAAGTGGTATCAGATTTTCAGTTTGCTCGGTGAGATTTTACAGTTTTTCGTAGTTTAGATCGAGTCTGTCTTCATACCTATAGTCCACGAAAAAGCCACAAAAAAAATTTAGGGTTAGTTCATCATATCTGATGAGGACATGACTACCTTGGATATGACCAAAAATATTGCATATATGCATATTTGTCAGGTGATTTCTAGTGCAAACTATTCAATAATATATTTATGTTATCCAGAACAAAAATACTTCACACACTTTTGTGTTTTGTCTAATTGCAGGTGTATGGGACATTTGTACAATCCACATATGAAGATAAGGAAGAAAGAGATGTTTATTTGCTGTCCAAAAAGTTCTCTCACGTCACTTTTGGCCCAAGAGAAGATAGAGTCCAAGTCTCTCACGTTCTGGATTCAGATTCGGACTGCACAGACACACCTGACTCAAAACGCACACAAGTTTTTCATACGGACTCCGAATTGGGTGATTCTTTTTTTGTTGGAAACTAGATTTTGTGCACTTTCCAACCCAATTGGAATCACCTTCAAATTCGTCCGGAGCGTTGAGTTGTGGACGAAACAATCTGATGCTGCAGCAGAATCCGAGTCAAACTACAAGTCCAAAGGTGTTACATCACCTCCACTTGGGCCCATTGGCCTTGTACGACCTAGATTTAGTTTTAGGCTGCCTTGGGACGTCCTCCCACCTCCTTGGCCGCCACCCCTTGCTCCTATATAAGTAGATCCATCTAGTAGCTTTTCCTTGGGATTTGTTTAGTTAAAAGTTAGCCATTGCAACTTCGTGTACTTCGTTTGTGCACTGTTCGGATCTATCTAGAATCAATCTCGTACCTGAATTCGGATTGGAATCTGTTTTGTGCACTGTTTAGTAAAATAGGCATAACTTCCTCATATGAAGTCTGTTTTGGCTCCGCGAGTACTTGATAGAGGCAAAGGTGTCCCGTCTTTCGATGAGATGGTGGATTTCGCTTTGGTGGAAGTCGACTTTGACGATCCGACTACGAACGTGCGAGGACGTCGCGCCTTAGCAATCGCTAAACCAACTCCGAGAGGTTATTGACCACGCCGGAGCACGATCAACCTGACCACGAAGGTCTGTTTCCTGCGAGCAAACGAAGAACAAGCAAGAAACTAAGATTGCAATCTGGATATTGCGAATATAAGATGAAAGCTTTATTGATCAAGGTGGGGTTCTGTGACGCCTTTGTCTGGTCGTTGAACACAAACGAAGTACGCGAAGTTGCAGCTATGGCGAACTTTTAATCTAAACAAAACCCAAAGTCTAAACGATGCCCTAAGGGCTGTATATATGGAGGAAGAGGGGGGGGGGAATTTCGTGGCCCTTGGTGGAGGGGTCCGAAATCAACCCTATCTCTTGTTTCCCCACACATACGGACTCTAAAAATAGCCTATACTTATGTATTTCGAAATTACATGGGCCTGGCCCAATAATAAGGTGACGCAGCACCTAAAATAGCCTCGGGACGAAATTTATGAAGTGGCGTCTTGTATATTTCGTCCAAGGCTTGATGCACCCATTATGGTGGCTTCAAAGTCCTGAAATCATCACTTGTAACTCCGTTCTTGTTTCCCTTGCGCATGCCATCATCTCCATGCTTGTTCTTGCTCCAATGTTCATCCTTCTCCAAGCTAGGCCCTTCATTTGTAAGCAAAACAAATGTATCCAATTTAGGCAGCATCATATTCTCATGAACATTAGAATCATTACCAAGAAACGAAAGTACCTGGTAATTTAGTTGGCGTGCACGAGCTCTAGTAATTGGTCCAGTATGTATAGCAGCAGGGGCTGTGGGTGTAACAATTGTATTGATGTCCTCATCACCTGCAATTAGACAAAACACAAAAGTGTGTGAAGTATTTTTGTTCTGGATAACATAAATAGATTATTGAATAGTTTGCACTAGAAATCACCTGACAAATATGCATATATGCAATATTTTTGGTCATATCCAAGGTAGTCATGTCCTCATCATCCTCCCCTTCTTGAAAATAAAGCCGTCCTCGGCGTTGCTTAATCTGAAATGTGGCTAACAAAAGAGACAAGGTGTACATGTTGTATATGTATATGTCATCCATTTTTACTTCCCTTGATTTTTGCATATATGACACATGAATAGATGAGTAACTTGCATAGTTCATAAAATCTAAAGCCAAAAAATTAGCACAAGAAGTAGAAGGCATGAAAATATTGCAACTCAGTTTGCACATATAAGTGAAGCTCTTATTCATTTCAAAAGATTGACAATGTTCATCATTAAACCATCCCAAGATTGGTGAATAAACCTTACTTGCATCAAATTTACATGCTACAACATGCTTAAATAAGCAAACATGCAATAAGTCATTCAACACAGAATCATCACCAAGATTAGAGGTCATATCAAAATGATTAAACATTGGTTCTTTTGCATCAATAGTTAATTCAATGGGTGCACTCAAAATTGTTGGTATTTCAGTTGTTTGATCACATGGCAAACTCAAATTATCAACGTAGTCCTCTAAAATAGGTGGTGTGATCAAAGTAGTGGGTAGCTCATCAGATGGTGCATTCAAATTGACAAGGCATTCATCATTCTCATGTAGAGATGGAAGATCAGTACCTTTGTCATTACCTCTTATGATCAACTCAGATGATGTAGCCACTCTCGGGGGCGATGTGTCACATGGTGGAGGTGATGTAGTCCTGACAACAACGGATGTGGTTGTCATAGTATGCCTAGTAGTTGAAGGAACAATCATATCAACTCTTGGAATGTGCACCGTGCGCTTGTTCTCCTCGTGGCCAACACGTCGTTTTATTTCCTGTTCAGCTTTACAAGCAAGATGAAACAAATGGTCCATAGGATAACACTCTTCATGAATTAGTATCTCCTGAATATCACGGTTTAATCCTCCCCAAAATCTATCCATAAAATCATCTTCACTTTCTTCTAAAGAGGAATGCAACAAGGTAGTTTGTAAATCATCATAATATTTTGTTACAGTTTCACTACCTTGTTTTAAGTGTTGCAACTTCTTAATCATGTCACGAGTATAATAAGCAGGGACGAAAGTATGTCGCATGGCAAGTTTCAAATCATCCCAAGTAGTAGGTATATAATCAGGGTGTAACCGACAATATTCACTCCACCAAACAGCATAACCAGTGAAAGAACCAACCGCAACCTTAACCTTTTTATGTTCATCGAAATTATGGGAAGCAAATATATTTTTTATGTCGAACTCCCATTCAATATATAAAGCAGGTTTAAAACGGCCATTAAATGGTGGTATAGATACATTAACCTAATCATGTGCATTTGGATGTTTGTGCACCTCTCGTGACGGTTGTGGTATTTGCAAAGGTGGTGGCACGTCTCCCGCGATCGACAAAGCCCATGAATTGACTCTGGATCCTGTCATGATTAGTAGAACAAGAAACAAAACCCAAAAATAATGTTCCTATAACTACTAGGATGTGGTGGTAAAACGCTCACAGTAAAGCAAATATCAATGTCTTACAAGTTCTTACCATGCAGCAGGCGGTGATCGGCAACCGGCGGTGTCAAGTAACTCCGAATATTGAGTAAAGCGATTGCCAGGAGAGCGTACGTATACACAGTGTAGAAATATGTGGAGCTGGGTTGGCTATATATGGTAGCAAAAGATTAGCAATAATCAATTCAAAGATGCAATGTTGAATAAACGCTCAACGACGGTACTGTGCTGGTCCTAGGCTAGACCAAACTAGAGACGCGAGCCTAGAACACTAATGAGGTCACGTCGATTGCTTGCAGGAATAGACCTTCGTGGTCAGGTTCATCGTGCTCCGGCGTGGTCAATAACCTCAGGAGATTGGTTTAGCGATTGCTAAGGCGCAACGTCGTGCACGTTTGTAGTCGGATCGTCAAAGTCGTCTCCACCAAATCGATAGTTATCATATCATCGAAAGATCGGGACACCCCGCCTCTATCAAGAAATAGGTAAGAAAATAAATCTAATCTAGGAAAACTGGAAATTCTCACCGAGCAACCTGAAAACTGATACCACTTGATAGAGGCGGGGGTGTCCCGATCTTTCGATAAGATGATAACTATCGATTTGGTGGAGACGACTTTGACGATCCGACTACAAACGTGCACGACGTTGCGCCTTAGCAATCGCTAAACCAATCTCCTGAGGTTACTGACGATGCCGGAAGCACGGTCAGCCTGACCACGAAGGTCTATTCCTGCAAGCAATCGAAGAACGAGCAAGAATATGATAAAGCAATCTGAATATTGCAAATATATATGAGGTATTGATAATGGTGGGGATCCAGAAGCGGTCTTGGTCTGGTCGTTGGACACAAACGAAGTACACGAAGTTGCAATGGCTAACTTTTAACTAAACAAATCCCAAGGAAAAGCTACTAGATGGATCTACTTATATAGGAGCAAGGGGTGGCGGCCAATGAGGTGGGAGGACGTCCCAAGGCAGCCTAAAACTAAATCTAGGTCGTACAAGGCCAATGGGCCCAAGTGGAGGTGATGTAACACCTTTGGACTTGTAGTTTGACTCGGATTCTGCTGCAGCATCAGATTGTTTCGTCCACAACTCAATGCTCCGGACGAATATGAAGGTGATTCCAATTGGGTTGGAAAGTGCACGAAATCTAGTTTCCAACAAAAAAAGAATCACCAAATTCGGAGTCCGTATGAAAAACTTGTGTGCGTTTTGAGTCAGGTATGTCTGTGCAGTCCGAATCTGAATCCAGAACGTGAGAGACTTAGACTCTATCTTCTCTTGGGCCAAAAGTGACGTGAGAGAACTTTTTGGACAGCAAATAAACATCTCTTTCTTCCTTATCTTCACATGTGGATTGTACAAATGTCCCATACACCTGCAATTAGACAAAACACAAAAGTGTGTGAAGTATTTTTGTTCTGGATAACATAAATAGATTATTGAATAGTTTGCACTAGAAATCACCTGACAAATATGCATATATGCAATATTTTTGGTCATATCCAAGGTAGTCATGTCCTCATCACAAAGTCCATAGATATATCCTCCCAAGGAATACTAGGTACAGGTAATGGCATATAGAAACCATGAGGATTGAGTCGTGACTTAGCTTTTTGACATGTAGTGCAGCGAGCAATAAAACGCTCAACATCCCGTCTCATCTTTGGCCAAAAGAAATGTGTAGCAAGTACGTCCTCCGTCTTCTTCACGCCAAAGTGTCCCATTAATCCTCCTCCATGCGCCTCCTGCAACAACAAAAGACGAACGGAGCTAGCTGGAATGCATAGCTTGTTAGCACGAAACACAAATCCATCATTAATGACGAACTTGTTCCACATTCTTCCTTCTTTACAATTCTGCATTACATCTTTAAAATCAGCATCATGCACATATTGATCTTTGATGGTCTCCAAACCAAATATTTTGAAGTCAAGTTGTGAAAGCATAGTATAGCGGCGAGACAATGCATCAGCAATAACATTTTCTTTTCCCTTCTTGTGTTTAATGACATAAGGAAAAGTCTCAATGAATTCAACCCATTTAGCATGTCTACGATTCAGTTTAGCTTGACTTTTAATATGTTTCAAAGATTCATGATCAGAATGTATAACAAATTCTTTGGGCCATAAATAATGTTGCCATGTTTCTAAAGTCCGAACAAGAGCATATAATTCTTTATCATAAGTAGAATAATTCAGACTAGGCCCACTCAATTTTTCAGAAAAGTATGCAACAGGTTTGCCATCTTGTAATAATACACCGCCTAATCCAATTCCACTAGCATCACATTCAAGCTCAAAAGTCTTATTAAAATCAGGAAGTTGGAGTAAAGGAGCATGTGTCAACTTATCTTTCAATACCGAGAAGGCTTCTTCCTGTGCGGTACCCCAAAGAAAAGGCACATCTTTCTTTGTAAGCTCATTGAGAGGTGCAGCAATGGTGCTGAAATCTCTCACAAAACGCCTATAGAATCCAGCGAGGCCAAGAAAACTCCTCACTTGTGTGACCGTTTTGGGCTGCGGCCAACTCTCAATAGCTTCAATCTTGGCTTTATCAACTTCAATTCCCTGTGGAGTAACAACATAGCCAAGAAAAGATACTCGGTCGGTGCAAAAGGTGCACTTCCTAAGGTTACCAAACAAACGTGCATCACGTAGAGCAATAAAAACAGCACGTAAATGTTCCAAATGTTCTTCCAAAGATCTGCTATAAATCAAGATGTCATCAAAGTAAACTACCACAAATCGTCCAATGAAAGCACGTAAAACTTCGTTCATTAATCTCATGAAAGTACTAGGTGCATTAGTTAACCCAAAAGGCATGACTAACCACTCATATAATCCAAACATAGTTTTAAATGTTGTTTTCCATTCATCTCCCAATTTCATACGAATTTGATGGTAGCCACTACGCAAATCAACTTTGGAGAATATTGTAGAGCCACTCAATTCATCAAGCATATCATCTAGCCTAGGAATAGGATGACGATAACGAATAGTAATATTATTAATGCCTCTACAATCAACACACATACGTGATGTACCATCCTTTTTCGGCATTAGAATAATAGGAACAGCACAAGGACTAAGGGATTCGCGTATATAACCTTTGTCGAGAAGCTCTTGTACTTGACGCATAATCTCCTTCGTCTCCTCTGGATTGGTACGGTATGGTGCACGGTTTGGCAGTGAAGCACCGGGAATTAAGTCAATCTGATGCTCAATCCCTCGAATAGGCGGTAATCCCGGTGGCACGTCTTGTGGAAAGACGTCAGCGAACTCCTGCAAAATGTTAGTGACAGCAGGAGGCAAAGAGGAAGGCACGTCCTCGAATGAAAATAATGCCTCTTTGCACACAAAAGCATAGCAAACAGATTTGCTGAAATCTAGCTCATCAATATCAGATTTGGTGGCAAATAAACATGCACTTTTCAATTTAATTTCAGAAGCAACACTAGATGGTTTATTATTAGGCTTCATTTGTTGCTCATAAGAGGTAATGACAAAGGTACTGATCTTCCATCTCTACATGAGAATGATGAATGCCTTGTCAATTTGAATGCACCATCTGATGAGCTACCCACTACTTTGATCACACCACCTATTTTAGAGGACTATGTTGATAATTTGACTTTGCCATGTGATCAAACAACTAAAATACCAACAATTTTGAGTGCACCCATTGAATTAACTATTGATGCAAAAGAACCAATGTTTAATCATTTTGATATGACCTCTAATCTTGGTGATGATTCTGTGTTGAATGACTTATTGCATGTTTGCTTATTTAAGCATGTTGTAGCATGTAAATTTGATGCAAGTAAGGTTTATTCACCAATGTTGGGATGGTTTAATGATGAACATTGTCAATCTTTTGAAATGAATAAGAGCTTCACTTATATGTGCAAACTGAGTTGCAATATTTTCATGCCTTCTACTTCTTGTGCTAATTTTTTGGCTTTAGATTTTATGAACTATGCAAGTTACTCATCTATTCATGTGTAATATATGCAAAAATCAAGGGAAGTAAAAATGGATGACATATACATATACAACATGTACACCTTGTCTCTTTTGTTAGCCACATTTCAGATTAAGCAACGCCGAGGACGGCTTTATTTTCAAGAAGGGGAGGATGATGAGGACATGACTACCTTGGATATGACCAAAAATATTGCATATATGCATATTTGTCAGGTGATTTCTAGTGCAAACTATTCAATAATCTATTTATGTTATTCAGAACAAAAATACTTCACACACTTTTGTGTTTTGTCTAATTGCAGGTGTATGGGACATTTGTACAATCCACATATGAAGATAAGGAAGAAAGAGATGTTTATTTGCTGTCCAAAAAGTTCTCTCACGTCACTTTTGGCCCAAGAGAAGATAGAGTCCAAGTCTCTCACGTCCTGGATTCAGATTCGGACTGCACAGACACACCTGACTCAAAACGCACACAAGTTTTTCATACGGACTCCGAATTGGGTGATTCTTTTTTTGTTGGAAACTAGATTTCGTGCACTTTCCAACCCAATTGGAATCACCTTCAAATTCGTCCGGAGCGTTGAGTTGTGGACGAAACAATCTGATGCTGCAGCAGAATCCGAGTCAAACTACAAGTCCAAAGGTGTTACATCACCTCCACTTGGGCCCATTGGCCTTGTAGGACCTAGATTTAGTTTTAGGCTGCCTTGGGACGTCCTCCCACCTCCTTGGCCGCCACCCCTTGCTCCTATATAAGTAGATCCATCTAGTAGCTTTTCCTTGGGATTTGTTTAGTTAAAAATTAGCCATTGCAACTTCGTGTACTTCGTTTGTGTCCAACGACCAGACCAAGACCGCTTCCGGATCCCCACCATTATCAATACTTCATATATATTTGCAATATTCAGATTGCTTTATCATATTCTTGCTCGTTCTTCGATTGCTTGCAGGAATAGACCTTCGTGGTCAGGCTGACCGTGCTTCCAGCATCGTCAGTAACCTCAGGAGATTGGTTTAGCGATTGCTAAGGCGCAACGTTGTGCACGTTTGTAGTCGGATCGTCAAAGTCGTCTCCACCAAATCGATAGTTATCATCTCATCGAAAGATCGGGACACCCCCGCCTCTATCAAGTGGTATCAGTTTTCAGGTTGCTCGGTGAGATTTTACAGTTTTTCATAGTTTAGATCGCATCTGTCATTCATACCTACAGTCCATGAAAAAGCCATAAAAAAGTTAGATCTGTTCATCATTTATCCAAGCCAGTCTGAGCCTTTGCAATTTTCTATTCATTGCTTGCATAGTTGAATTATCGGTTGCATCGTCGTGTTAGTTGCTGGTCTTAGTGTCTAGGTCGTTTAGAGTTTCGAGTTCTGTTCACATTAGTCACGTCGCCGCTGCATCGTTATCCCTTCCGCTGTCCACCACCCATCCATCAATTTCCTCCACGTGCTACCCACCGTTCATTGTCATATCATAGTTGAGATCGTTCACATCTTCGCCTGATCGAATCTGCATCTTATCTAGTTTGTCTTGGAAAGAGGGAGAAAAAGAAGATAAAGAAAAAAAAAAGAGAAAAAAGGAAAGAAAAAAAAGAAAAAGAGGGAGAAGAACAAGAAAAAAAAAGCGTGAGAAAAAAAAAGAGAGAAGAAAAAAAATCGGATCTATCTAGAATCAATCTCGTACCTGAATTCGGATTGGAATCTGTTTTGCGCACTGTTCAGTAAAACAGGTGTATCTTCCTCATACGAAGTCCGTTTTGGCACCGTGAGTACTCAAATTGAAGCTAGCAACGAGCCGCATCTAAATAGTTGCAGAAGCTAGTTCAATATTTGACACCTCAAAATCGGCTTCTAAATAGGTCTTTTTGCCTTCCGAAGTTCGTGAACACAACTTGTTCCAATTTTTCAGGCCAGTTTTAGAATTCTTTGACTCCTCATATCAACTCGGAATTGAGTGATTCTTTTTGCATTGGAAAGCTTGAGTTAGTAGCATTCTTTGAAAGAATTTATCAGAAAATTGTCTCAAACTTTTCAAGAGGAAAGTTGGAGAGAGAGTTGTTGTATATCCTGCTTGGTTGTTGTTTCACCTCATTATCTTTACTGCCGTTGTGATCTTCATTTATATCTTGCTGTCCAGAGCTACTTAGTGTCCTTCATTGATGCTAGTTGTGCTACGACGTGACCTCATTAGTGTTCTAGGCTCGCGTCTCTAGTTTGGTCTAGCCTAGGACCAGCACAGTACCGTCGTTGAGCGTTTATTCAACATTGCATCTTTGAATTGATTATTGCTAATCTTTTGCTACCATATATAGCCAACCCAGCTCCATATATTTCTACACCGTGTATACGTACGCTCCCCTGGCAATCGCTTTACTCAATATTCGGAGTTACTTGACACCGCTGGTTGCCGATCACCGCCTGCTGCATGGTAAGAACTTGTAAGACATTGATATTTGCTTTACTGTGAGCGTTTTACCACCACATCCTAGTAGTTATAGGAACATTATTTTTGGGTTTTGTTTCTTGTTCTACTAATCATGACAGGATCCAGAGTCAATTCATGGGCTTTGTCGATTGCGGGGGACGTGCCACCACCTTTGCAAATACCACAACCGTCACGAGAGGTGCACAAACATCCAAGTGCGCATGATCAGGTTAATGTATCTATACCACCATTTAATGGCCGTTTTAAACCTGCTTTATATATTGAATGGGAGTTCGACATAAAAAATATATTTGCTTCCCATAATTTTGATGAACATAAAAAGGTTAAGGTTGCGGTTGGTTCTTTCACTGGTTATGCTTTGGTTTGGTGGAGTGAATATTGTCGGTTACACCCTGATTATATACCTACTACTTGGGATGATTTGAAACTTGCCATGCGACATACTTTCGTCCCTGCTTATTATACTCGTGACATGATTAAGAAGTTGCAACACTTAAAACAAGGTAGTGAAACTGTAACAAAATATTATGATGATTTACAAACTACCTTGTTGCATTCCTCTTTAGAAGAAAGTGAAGATGATTTTATGGATAGATTT
>NC_057803.1:249131493-249141245 GCF_018294505.1 Triticum aestivum
GCGATGATGCTGTTAATGTTGCTGATTTGTTCTTTCGTGAAATTATTCGCTTGCATGGTGTGCCAAATACTATTGTTTCAGATCGTGATACTAAATTTCTTAGCCACTTTTGGAGATGTTTATGGGCTAAGTTGGGGACTAAACTGCTTTTTAGTACTACTTGTCACCCCCAAACTGATGGACAAACTGAAGTAGTCAATAGAACGTTGTCTACTATGCTTAGGGCTGTTTTGAAGAATAATAAGAAAATGTGGGAGGAATGCTTGCCTCATATTGAATTTGCTTATAATCGTTCATTGCATTCTACTACTAAGATGTGCCCTTTTGAAGTTGTGTATGGTTTCCTACCTCGTGCACCTATTGATTTGTTGCCTCTTCCATCTTCGGAGAAGGTTAATTTTGATGCTAAACAACGTGCTGAATTGATTTTAAAAATGCATGAGTTAACTAAGGAAAACATTGAGCGTAAATGCTAAATATAAACTTGCTGGAGATAAGGGTAGAAATCATGTTGTGTTTGCACCTGGAGATCTTGTTTGGTTACATTTGCGTAAGGATAGATTTCCTGATTTGCGCAAATCAAAGCTAATGCCACGTGCTGATGGTCCCTTTAAGGTGTTAGAGAAAATAAATGATAATGCATATAAACTTGAGCTGCCTGCAGATTTTGGGGTTAGTCCCACTTTTAACATTGCAGATTTGAAGCCTTATTTGGGTGAGGAAGATGAACTTCCGTCGCGGACGACTTCATTTCAAGAAGGGGAGGATGATGAGGACATCAATACAATTGTTACACCCACAGCCCCTGCTGCTATACATACTGGACCAATTACTAGAGCTCGTGCACGCCAACTAAATTACCAGGTACTTTCGTTTCTTGGTAATGATTCTAATGTTCATGAGAATATGATGTTGCCTAAATTGGATACATTTGTTTTGCTTACAAATGAAGGGCCTAGCTTGGAGAAGGATGAACATTGGAGCAAGAACAAGCATGGAGATGATGGCATGCGCAAGGGGAACAAGAACGGAGTTACAAGTGATGATTTCAGGACTTTGAAGCCACCATAATGGGTGCATGAAGCCTTGGACGAAATATACAAGATGCCACTTCATAAATTTCGTCCCGAGGCTATTTTAGGTGCTGCGTCACCTTATTATTGGGCCAGGCCCATGTAATTTCGAAATACATAAGTATAGGCTATTTTTAGAGTCCGTATGTGTGGGGAAACAAGAGATAGGGTTGATTTCGGACCCCTCCACCAAGGGCCACGAAATTCCCCCCTCTTCCTCCATATATGCAGCCCTTAGGGCATCGTTTAGACTTTGGGTTTTGTTTAGATTAAAAGTTCGCCATAGCTGCAACTTCGCGTACTTCGTTTGTGTTCAACGACCAGACAAAGGCGTCACAAAACCCCACCTTGATCAATAAAGCTTTCATCTTATATTCGCAATATCCAGATTGCAATCTTAGTTTCTTGCTTGTTCTTCGTTTGCTCGCAGGAAACAGACCCTCGTGGTCAGGTTGATCGTGCTCCGGCGTGGTCAATAACCTCTCGGAATTGGTTTAGCGATTGCTAAGGCGCGACGTCCTCGCACGTTCGTAGTCGGATCGTCAAAGTCGACTTCCACCAAAGCGAAATCCACCATCTCATCGAAAGACGGGACACCTCCGCCTCTATCAGACGGGATGTTGAGCGTTTTATTGCTCGATGCACTACATGTCAAAAAGCTAAGTCACGACTCAATCCTCATGGTTTATATATGCCTTTGCCTGTACCTAGTGTTCCTTGGGAGGATATATCTATGGACTTTGTTTTAGGTTTACCTCGAACAAAGAAGGGGAGGGATAGCATATTTGTTGTCGTGGATAGATTCTCGAAAATGGCACACTTTATACCATGTCATAAAAGCGATGATGCTGTTAATGTTGCTGATTTGTTCTTTCGTGAAATTATTCGCTTGCATGGTGTGCCAAATACTATTGTTTCAGATCGTGATACTAAATTTCTTAGCCACTTTTGGAGATGTTTATGGGCTAAGTTGGGGACTAAACTGCTTTTTAGTACTACTTGTCACCCCCAAACTGATGGACAAACTGAAGTAGTCAATAGAACGTTGTCTACTATGCTTAGGCTGTTTTGAAGAATAATAAGAAAATGTGGGAGGAATGCTTGCCTCATATTGAATTTGCTTATAATCGTTCATTGCATTCTACTACTAAGATGTGCCCTTTTGAAGTTGTGTATGGTTTCCTACCTCGTGCACCTATTGATTTGTTGCCTCTTCCATCTTCGGAGAAGGTTAATTTTGATGCTAAACAACGTGCTGAATTGATTTTAAAAATGCATGAGTTAACTAAGGAAAACATTGAGCGCATGAATGCTAAATATAAACTTGCTGGAGATAAGGGTAGAAAACATGTTGTGTTTGCACCTGGAGATCTTGTTTGGTTACATTTGCGTAAGGATAGATTTCCTGATTTGCGCAAATCAAAGTTAATGCAACGTGCTGATGGTCCCTTTAAGGTGTTAGAGAAAATAAATGATAATGCATATAAACTTGAGCTGCCTGCAGATTTTGGGGTTAGTCCCACTTTTAACATTGCAGATTTGAAGCCTTATTTGGGTGAGGAAGATGAACTTCCGTCGAGGACGACTTCATTTCAAGAAGGGGAGGATGATGAGGACATCAATACAATTGTTACACCCACAGCCCCTGCTGCTATACATACTGGACCAATTACTAGAGCTCGTGCACGCCAACTAAATTACCAGGTACTTTCGTTTCTTGGTAATGATTCTAATGTTCATGAGAATATGATGCTGCCTAAATTGGATACATTTGTTTTGCTTACAAATGAAGGGTCTAGCTTGGAGAAGGATGAACATTGGAGCAAGAACAAGCATGGAGATGATGGCATGCGCAAGGGGAACAAGAACGGAGTTACAAGTGATGATTTCAGGACTTTGAAGCCACCATAATGGGTGCATGAAGCCTTGGACGAAATATACAAAATGCCACTTCATAAATTTCGTCCCGAGGCTATTTTAGGTGCTGCGTCACCTTATTATTGGGCCAGGCCCATGTAATTTCGAAATACATAAGTATAGGCTATTTTTAGAGTCCGTATGTGTGGGGAAACAAGAGATAGGGTTGATTTCGGACCCCTCCACCAAGGGCCACGAAATTCCCCCCTCTTCCTCCATATATACAGCCCTTAGGGCATCGTTTAGACTTTGGGTTTTGTTTAGATTAAAAGTTCGCCATAGCTGCAACTTCGCGTACTTCGTTTGTGTTCAACGACCAGACAAAGGCGTCACAGAACCCCACCTTGATCAATAAAGGTTTCATCTTATATTCGCAATATCCAGATTGCAATCTTAGTTTCTTGCTTGTTCTTCGTTTGCTCGCAGGAAACAGACCCTCGTGGTCAGGTTGATCGTGCCCCGGCGTGGTCAATAACCTCTCGGAGTTGGTTTAGCGATTGCTAAGGCGCGACGTCCTCGCACGTTCGTAGTCGGATCGTCAAAGTCGACTTCCACCAAAGCGAAATCCACCTTCTCATCGAAAGACGGGACACCTTTGCCTCTATCATATTGCATATATGCATATTTGTCAGGTGATTTCTAGTGCAAACTATTCAATAATCTATTTATGTTATCCAGAACAAAAATACTTCAGACACTTTTGTGTTTTGTCTAATTGCAGGTGTATGGGACATTTGTACAATCCACATATGAAGATAAGGAAGAAAGAGATGTTTATTTGCTATCCAAAAAGTTCTCTCACGTCACTTTTGGCCCAAGAGAAGATAGAGTCCAAGTCTCTCACGTTCTGGATTCAGATTCGGACTGCACAGACATGCCTGACTCAAAACGCACACAAGTTTTTCATACGGACTCCGAATTGGGTTATTCTTTTTTTGTTGGAAACTAGATTTCGTGCACTTTCCAACCCAATTGGAATCACCTTCAAATTCGTCCGGAGCGTTGAGTTGTGGACGAAACAATCTGATGCTGCAGCAGAATCCGAGTCAAACTACAAGTCCAAAGGTGTTACATCACCTCCACTTGGGCCCATTGGCCTTGTACGACCTAGATTTAGTTTTAGGCTGCCTTGGGACGTCCTCCCACCTCCTTGGCCGCCACCCCTTGCTCCTATATAAGTAGATCCATCTAGTAGCTTTTGCTTGGGATTTGTTTAGTTAAAAGTTAGCCATTGCAACTTCGTGTACTTCGTTTGTGTCCAACGACCAGACCAAGACCGCTTCCGGATCCCCACCATTATCAATACCTCATATATATTTGCAACATTCAGATTGCTTTATCATATTCTTCCTCGTTCTTCGATTGCTTGCAGGAATAGACCTTCGTGGTCAGGCTGACCGTGCTTCCGGCATCGTCAGTAACCTCGGGAGATTGGTTTAGCGATTGCTAAGGCGCAACGTCGTGCACGTTTGTAGTCGGATCGTCAAAGTCGTCTCCACCAAATCAATAGTTATCATCTCATCGAAAGATCGGGACCCTCGCCTCCATCATCAGGCCCTTCTCGGAGGAAGTAATAGCCCTACGTCTCGGAGCCCGGAGGCGGTCGAGTGGATTATGAGTATGTGAGTTACAAGATGCCGAACCGTTCTGCCTGTGGAGGGGGGTGGCTTATATAGAGTGCGCTAGGACCCCAGCCAGCCCACGTAGGAGAGGGTTTAAGGTGAGTTAAGTCTGGGGCGTTACTGGTAACGCCCCACATAAAGTGTCTTTACTATCATAAAGCCTACTTAATTACAGGCCGTTGCAGTGCGGAGTGCCTCTTGACCTCCTGGTGGTCGAGTGAGTCTTCGTGGTCGAGTCCTTCAAGTCAGTCGAGTGAGTCCCTCGTTGGTCGACTGGAAGGCGACCTCTTCTAAGGGTGTCCTTGGGTAAGGTACTTAGATCAGGTTCGTGACCCTACCCTAGGTACATGACCCCATCATTAGCCCCCGAATGGATTGAGGCTTCGAGTGAGGAAGGAGTTGATGTCGTTTCCGATTAACCTTTGCGCTCTGGTCGGGCATTGTTCTGGACCAAAGAATCTCTTCGTCGATGGTGAGCAACTTGTCTTCAGTCGACTCGATTCATTCTCTTCTTTCGTCGAGTGATCTTTCGGGCTTTGACGATCCCCGAGCGACGGATCGCGGGAAACCCCGCGGCTGACAGACTGGTCTGCCGTTCGCGGATTCCGCGGGATGCGAAATTTGGGGACGCGCGCGAAGTGGAGCGGACCACGGCGTTCGGATGGGACGGGACATAGACGCCTCGATCTCCGCACCGCTTTCTTCGCCACGTATCCCGTCTGCATAACTGCTCCCGGATATGATTAGATCGACCGGGCCCACCTGTCATCCACTCGGAAGGGACCTTATAAATGCGCCCGGCGAGGATTTCTGTGCTGCGCCTCAGCATTCTCTCTCTCTCTCTCTCTGCTCCCTTCGTCCCCGCCCAGCGCGCTCGCTCTCGCCCCCGCACAACTTCCCTTCGCGCATCTCGCTGGCAACCATGGCCAAGGAGAAGACGGCGGCGCTGGAACGTGCGAAGAAGGCGTCGGCGTCGGAGAAGGCAAAGGGGAGATCTACCAGCCGCGGAGGGTCCTCGTCCAGATCCCGCCTGCCGAAGGGCTGGGTCCAAGGAGACTGGATCCAGTCGACCATCACAGAGAAAGACCTCCTCGACATGGCCAACGAGGGCTTGATCCCTCATGGAGCTGCGAGGCTTCCGGGGAAGGAATGGCAGCCCCAGCCAGAAGAGGGTGAGTGTGTGCTCTTGGCCACCCATGTTGATCGTGGATTTTCCTTGCCGCCGAGTATTTTCTTCCGTGGCTTCTTGAATTTCTTTGGAGCGCAGCTCCACCACTTTACCCCAAACTCTATTGCCTATCTTGCCGCGTTCGTGTCCATGTGTGAGGGTTTCCTGGGCTGTCGACCGCACTGGGGTTTGTTCAAGCATATATTCACGTGTCGCTCTCAGACCGTGAAGAAGGCGAGCCCAGGTGATGAGAGAACCCGAGTCGTCCAAATGTGTGGGGGTCTGGGGATCCAGGTGAGGAATAAGAGCACCTTCCCGCCCATGACCTTTCCCGAGTCAGTCAGAGGCTGGCAGTCGACCTGGTTCTACTGCCAGGACCAGTCGACGCCGGGACAGTCGAGTGGACTCCCACAGTTTACCATGGACCGAGTGAACAAGCCCTCCTCTCTGAAGTTGATTCCGGAGGAGAAAGCTGACGTGAAGATGTTGATGGAGCGCGTGGTGCAGTTGGTTCGGGAGGGAGTGACGGGCATGGACCTCCTAGAGGTCTTCCTCAGGCGTCGCATCCAGCCCCTTCAGTTCCGGAGTCACTGCATGTGGTTGTACTGTGGGACTGAAGACGAGACTCGAGTCCATCCAGAAGCAGTCGACGATGTCACTCTAGAAAGATGGATGGTAGCCGTTACCGGAAACAAGGACAACCCACGCGGAGCCAGAAGGATTCCTCCACTCGACCACAACAGCGATCCAAACAAGGTACACTTGCTCTGCTCTCCACTGTGCTCTTGTCGCATTCATTTCTGTTCACCCTGCCGACTGGTCGACTGATCCTTGTCTTGATATCTGCTAGGCCCTCACCGAGCTGTACTCGATGCCCAATGGGGCACAAGCTCCGACTGAGGAGGGTGAGGCGAGTGGGGGCGAGAGCCAGGACGAGGAGGAATGGGACTCGGACGTTGCAGAGGATGATGATGACGATGATGATGATGACGGTGATGAAGATGACGTTGAAGACGAGGAGGAAGAGGAGGAGGAGGTCGTACCACCGCGCTCGGAAAGGCGGTCGAAGCTTGTCCACGACCCTTCGACCGAACATGGTAAGGGGGTTGCGACCGCCGCTCAGTCGACCAAGCGCCCTCGGACCACCTCTCTGGTGCCGACTGAAAAGGCGCCGAAGCAGCCCAGGGCGGCCTCGTCGAAGCCGATCAAGCTCCTGCCGAAGATGAAGGTGTCCATCCCCACCATATCAGGGTAATCGTGCTGCTTAAGTCTTCTTATTTTGAGCGAACTTTGTCTCTGGTCGACGGTGAAGTTAGTCGACTGGTCCTTTGGAGTTGCAGTGCTGCTACTTCTGAAACCTCAGCCCGGGCTGATGACCATGAGATGGAGGACGCAGCAACTTCGAAACCAGGTACTGTATTCTTAACGCCGTCCTTAGTCGACTGACTCGCGATCTCTGATCCTGATTCTTCTCCGTAGCTCCAGCCAATACTGTTATCAATCTCCCTGATGATGATGAGGATGAAGAACCACTGAAGCGCAGGAGGAGTAGGAAAGTGTCCGCCAGTAAGGTGCCCCAGGATGTGACGGCGCCTGAGATTCTGATTGCGGAGGAAGAGAACACCACTCGACACACGGTGTCCTTCGCAGATCCATTGACGAGTGCTCAACAGCCCTCCCTCTTCACGACGCACCACGTCCCAGAGGACCAAGCTGGCGCGGCGAAGGAGGCAATACGCTAGGCGGGAATCATGATGGAGCAGCTGAAGACCATCCGGGATGCGAGCCAGGCGGCTTATGACGCCAGTTCTGCCCTCCAAAGCAATGTTCAGGTCAGTCGACCACCGTTTGTTCTGTTGGATATGCTACCAAAAACTTTTCCTTTCCGGAATTTATAGTAGTCACCCACTGGGTGTGTCGATTAAATTCCGTGTTAGCGGGGGCACGCTGAGTGCACCCGCTGGGTGTAGTCCCCAAGGCTAAGGTCGACTGCTGGCAGTCGGCCTTAGGCTTTATGCTGTCAATCTTTCTGTTAGTCGACTATGTCGACTGGATTTGACAAACCGGTGGGGGCACGCTGAGTGCACCCACTGGGTGTAGTCCCCGAGACTGTGGTCGACTGCTTGCAGTTGATTACAGTCTTAAAGAATACATCTCCCTTCTTTTTTTTTGAGGTCGACTGGTCGACTTTGTCTTCAACAGAATTAGTGGGGGCACGCTGAGTGCACCCACTGGGTGTAGTCCCCGAGACTACGGTCGAATGCTTGTATTCGGCTGTAGTCTTAGAAACGTGTGTTTTTTCCTTTTTCACTCGGAAGTGAATTATATTTGACATTTAGTCGATTGGTTCTTCGCAGAACTCCTGTGATCTTGTGGCTCGCTACTCTGAGCTAGAAAACAAGCACACTCAACTCGAGCTGAGCTTGAAGCTGGTTCAGGAGAAGCTGACGAAGGCAAAGGAGGAGACCGAAGGTATGTTTGGTGAGACCTTGACGACTGCTTTTCCCCTTGCTTGTTTCAAAATCTGACCTTGCTGTAACTTGCAGGTAAGGTAAGGGAGGCCCAACAGAAGAAAGACCTCGAACTCGCTGAGAAGATCAAGCTTGCTGACGAGAAGTTAGCTTCAGTCACCAAGCTTGAACAAGACAATACCAATCTGAAAGCTGCTCTTGGGATCGCCAACAAGGAGGTCAGTCGACTAAAAACTGATAAAGCTGCCCTGACCGACCAAGTCAGCAAATTGACTGGGAAGAAAACTGATCTGGAGGCCTTCCTGAGTAGTCTTGCCAAGAAGCTGTTTCTTATGCTTGAAGGTAAACCTCTATGCTTGGCAAACATTTCCAATTGTGGTTTTTCCATTCGACAATCCCCTTGACTTAGTGATCATCCTTGCAGAATTTTGTCAAAACTTTGAAGAAGAAACTAGCCGGCTGGAGCCAAACCTCGACCCCGTCAATTATCCGGTGAACGACGAAGTTGCCATGGATGTTTTCCGACTGGAGTCTCGTGTCGCAGCTGTCATGGACTATCTCGCAAGGCTGAAGGCCGCCACATCTCGCATCGACTCGACGCTCTGGCCTGAGGAGACACTTCCGAATGACCTTGAGTCGCTGATGGCCCGCTTGAACACGATCCCTGGTCGAGTGCAGGAATGGAAGAAGTCCTCGGCTCGGTGTGGTGCAGATGTTGCTCTGTGTCTGGCCCGAGTCCACTGTAAAGATGCGCGAGAAGAGAAGCTGGCAGCTCTTCGGGTGGCCAACACCAAGAAGCACGACTTCAGGTCCTTTATGGAAACTTTCCTTGCAGCTGCCACTCGGATCACCGACGGAATTGACCTTGATGAATTCGTTGCTCCTTCCAGCCCTCCACAGGAGGGGTAAAAAACTTCTTCTGGCTCGACGCTTTAAATTTGCCTCGGTATGCCGAGTGGAATTGTAACCGATAAACCTTAACAGGCTTAACGCCTGAGCACTCTCGGTTCCTTTAGATATCGATTCAAACTTGAATTTGGTGCTTGAATACGATTGCCTTTGGCTCGAAATGTCTTTTGCAGGTTCAAAGCAAGGCGCCTTTACTGCAATCGACTTATTCTTCAGTCCACTTAGGCGAGCACTGGGCTGCAGCTAAGCCCCCGAGTGAGAGGTTTACTCTTCACTCGGTAGGATTTTTATAACTTAGGCGAGCACAGGGCTGCAGCTAAGCCTCCGAGTGAAAGTCTGGCTTACCACTCGGTAGGATTTTGATAACTTAGGCGAGTGCTTGGACTGCAGCTAAGCCCCCGAGTGAGAGGGTTGCTCTTCACTCGGTAGGATTTTTGTAACTTAGGCGAGTGCTTGGACTGCAGCTAAGCCCCCGAGTGAGAGGGTTGCTCTTCACTCGGTAGGATTTTGATAACTTAGGCGAGCACTGGGCCGCAGCTAAGCCCCCGAGTGAGAGGTTTACTCTTCACTCGGTAGGATTTTTGTAACTTAG